>NC_073405.1:30201771-30274271 GCF_028641065.1 Leucoraja erinaceus | reverse complement strand
GGGTAACAATTAGGGTGAATGTCTGGTCTTTTTTCCAGGAATCAGAAATTAGAGGGGATAGGTTTAAGGTGAGAGGGGAAAGGTTTAATAGTAACCAGAGGGGCAACATTTTCACACAGAGGGTGGTGAGTAAATGGAACGAGCTGCCAGTGGAGGTAGTTGTTGGCGGCACAATAACAACATTTAAAAGTAATTTTGATACGCACATGGATAGTAGAGGTTTAGAGGATTAAGGGTCAAACACAGATAAATGGAACTAGTTTAGATGTGGAATCTTGGTCATTGTGGACAGGTTGAGACAATGGGCCTGCTCCTGTGTTGTATGACTATGGCATTTTGAATTACATGTAGTTCTAGTCACTGAAATAGAAGAAGGATGTGGAAGCATTGGAGACGAGTCGCAACCTTGTCTGACATAGACGCCCAAATGTGGCACACACTCTGAGTTGGGGTTGTCAGGTTGCTTCCTTCAGCAGCCGCCAGGACTAGCTGTGCAAATCCATGCTCTGTTGGTATCCTCACTTACCAAACAGGCTGCACGTGCTAGTGACTCCGAGTCCTGCTCCTTTCCGATGACAATGCAGTCTACAGGGAAGGACTGGAGCGCCACTGGCCACCATATGCCAGATAATAGTGGGAGAAATGCTGGAAAAAACCTGCCAGTTATTTGTCACGGGCAAAAATGTTTACATGAATGAAAAACGCCCATCCTAGTTAAATCAGAGATTTGATCACTTTATTGATATGAATAAAGACGGCGTCTTGAGGAAAATCTTCCACAGTCCCTTTAATGAGCGGAATTACTATGACACCACCATGTGAGCTCGCACAGATGACTGATAAGTTACAGCTCAACAAGGCTTTCCAAGCCAGGGATCTCGATTGCCATGGCAGGTCTGACTCCACTGCACATTTTATTGGTGTAAGTGATAATAATATCGCTTGTAACATTTCTCTTTTAACACATAATTAAATTTGGCATGATGATACATATATGATACCAAAACAAAAAACCTGAATTGATATAATCAGTCAGAGGATATCAGCATAATGGTGCAGCTTGAAGAGCTAATGCCATAGACCTCGCCTTACAGCCCCAGATGTGGCTTTAATCCTGACCACAGATGTATCTTGTGTAGACATATTGGTTTTGATAGTCACAAACGTGACCTAGTGGCAACTATTAAATGCCCATACTGTATAGCCATATTATAAAAGAATATACTATAACTGGACCACACAACCCATGTTTTGGAAGAACCAGACCCACGTACCCTAGTTACCGATGGTCTTGACGTAAGCCCAAATGCCCCTGAAGTAGGTTCTATTCCCGTCCTTGATTTGGAGGGTAGAACTGCCGGGGTGCGTGGATTGCACATATTCCCTGTAGGTTTCTTAGGCCTAGGCCTGAAGACCCCTGCCCAGAGAACCAGCTTTTAAGCTGCTACCAGCTTCAGAGAACTGCACACTGCCATAGAAGGCGTAGGGATGTTTATTGCCGTTAGCAACGTGAGGGGAACTCTGGCCCCTTACTCATGAATGCAGTATGTGCAATGAACATACAGCCGGGGTTGGAGTCAGTTAAACACTGACCCCGCGCACCTCCCTCCACAGAGAGGAGATCTGTGCGCAGCCCTGAACACAGGCGCAGCCATTAGCCCCCGTGGACCTGCGCTGATATCGCCCTGTTTCGTGGACCATATCAGGAAGGGTTAAACGTCCGAGGACGTGCCCTGTATGTTGGAGGGGAACCCTCCTGGCCGGGCTCGTCCAGCCCAGGCCTCTCCGACTCCGTGAGGTTGCCCACCCTTTTTGAGGCTGCCGAAGTTGGAGTTGCTGACCGCGCTGTCAGGGACTCGGGCAGCGAACCCAACGGACACCGGCCACCCGCTCTCCCGCGGTCCGTTGCCGGCATCCCCGCGGTCCCTAGTCGGTTACCCCGCGGTCCGTCCGGGTTTCGCCGCATATTACAATATCCAGCAGGAAGTCTTTGCGAAGAGAGATTCCTGCAACAAAAGGATAACATGAAAAGTAAGTTTGAAAACTTACCTGCAGGATTTGAAACTTACCGCTGGAGGAGCGACGCGCCTGCCAGCCAGTCGTGGCGCCATGCAGTAGACGTAAATGATGCGCATGCGGGCTGGCGGACTCTTCACGTAGTCACTCACGTGACTCCGAAGTAAAATAATAAAACATTATTGATTGAACATGCGAATAAAATAAAATACCCGAGCAAAAGGAGGGTACAGATTTTTGGTTATTGAGCAGAGCTACTACTTGTGGAAAAAAGCTGTTTTTATATCTGGCTGTGGCAGCTTTGACAGTCCGGAGTTGCCTTCGAGAGGGAAGTGATTCAATGAGTTTGCGGCCAGGGTGAGATGGGTCAGAGATGATCTTGCCCGCTCACTTCCTGGCCCTTGCTGTATAAAGTTTGTCAATGGAGGGAAGGTTGCAGCCAATAACCTTCTGAGCTGATGGGACGATTCGCTGCAGAAGATGGAAAGAAGAGGGACAGAAGGATGAGGGAGGAAGGTACAGAGCAACAGACAGACAGATAGATGGATAATTAAGGGACAGAAGTTTAGGGGTAATATGAGGGGGAACTTCTTTACTCAGAGAGTGGTAGCGGTGTGGAATGAGCTTCCAGTGGAAGTGGTGGAGGCTGGTTCATTGGTATCATTTAAAAATAAATTGGATAGGCATATGGATGAGAAGGGAATGGAGGGTTATGGTATGAGTGCAGGCAGGTGGGACTAAGGGGAAAAAAAATTTGTTTGGCACGGACTTGTAGGGCCGAGATGGCCTGTTTCTGTGCTGTAATTGTTATATGGTTATATGGTTATATGGTTATAAAAAATATATCATATGGGCAGAGAAATGGCAGATGGAGTTTAATCTGAACAAGTGTGAGGTGTTTTACTTTGGGAGATCAAATGTAAGGGGGAAATATACAATTAATGGTAAGATACTGAGCAGAATTAATGTATAAAAAGATCCTGGAGTCTAAGTCCAGAGCCTCTTGAAAGTGGAAACACAAGTAAATAAAGTGGTAAAGGCGGCATATGGTATTCTTGCATTCATAGGTCAGGGCATTGAGTATAAGACTCAGGACATCATGATGAGGTTTTGTAGGACTTCCATTAGGCCGCATTTGGAATATTGCATACGGTTCTGGTCACCACTTTACAGGAAGCATATGTGGAGGCTTTGGAAAGAGTACAGAATCGGTTTAACAAAATGATGCCTGGGTTAGGGGGTATTTGATACAGGGAGAGTCATAGTCATGGAGTGTTACAGTGTGGAAACAGGCCCTTTGAGAGAGGTTTGATAGATTTTGGTTGTTTTCTCCTCAACACCAGAGGTTGAGGGGAGATCCCATAGAGGTATAAGATTATATAAATTATGAGGGGCATAGATAGGGTAGATAATCAAAACCTTTTTCTCAGAATGGAAAAATCAAATACCAGAGGGCTTAGCTTTACGGTGAGAGGGATAACGTTTAAAGGAGATATGCGGGAATTTGTTTTACACAAACGGTGGTGAATGCATGGAATGCGTTGAGCCAGATACAATAGTGTAATTTAAGAGACTTGTGGATAGGCAAATAGATATGTAGGGAATGGAGGGATATGGATTATGTGCAGGCAGATAAAATGATTTAATGGTTCTTTGTATGTGATAACATGCACCAAGGTACAGTGACATTTTTTGCATACAGCATACAGCATTGCCATACATAAGCTCAATCCCCGATGTCCAGAAGCAGCCCACTGAGTCCATATGCAAGAGCCATTTCCACTGTCCCAGCTGCAGCTGGCTATAAAGGGCCGTTGCAGCCATTGCCTCCATACTCCAAATAGATTACCAGCAAACTGTCGTCCCTTTCTCTCTCGGCCACGATGCCGCAAGTGAGCAACTCCCTCAGCTTATCTTGAGAGCACGGAAGGTAAGACACCCAGTTGTCTCTTTGTCCAGTGCCTGTTTCAATTGCTGACTCCCTGCATCTTCCATTTCCTAGCGTTCGGCGGTGAACAGCAGACTAGCCTCAGATGAGGCCCCCAGTCCAGGTGGGTTCCCCTGCTCCATGACAGGTGAGCCGGATCTGATGCTGGGATACAGCCGCAGCCCGCTGGGACATCGTCTCAAGAATTGGTTGGCATGATGCAAAGCACAGCCATTGTGGGACAAAGGGCCTGTTCTTGTGCCATATTGATCTATGTTCTATATGGGTAGTAAGGGGTTAGAGAGCCAAGTGCAGGCAAATAGGACTAGCCCAATGTGCCAACTCGATCACCATGGACAAGGTTGAAGGGTCTATTTCTGCTCACAATAGTTCTATGACTTGAAAGAAAACTTCAGTTTTGTGAGACATTATATCGCATGTGCAAAACCATGCTGACCATTCCTAATCAGTCCGTGCTTATCTCAATGACGATGGGTCCTGTCCACAATTACTTCCAAAAACCTTCACCCCACTGACGTCATGCTCATCGACTTGCATTTCTCTGACTTGTCCTTGCTGCCCTCTTACGTAATGGTTCTTCAATAAGTTGTTGAAGTACCTGGAAGCTGTGACATTGTAAGCTTGCAACATCTCCACATAGTTTTATTTTCAAAGTATAAATGCTAAAACTGATCAGTTACCCTAATTTCCCTTTATACTAAAGAAAAATAGGTTCTAATTAGTTGTTCTATATCTTGGATGGAGGTGAGGGAGATTGGTGGTGTAGGGATAAATGTTACTTCTCCTGCAGTTGCTGGGGCAAATTCCTGGGATGGGGAGGATCAGTTGGGAAGGGATGAGTGAAGCAAGGTGATGTGGAGAGTGTGGTCTCTGCAGAAAGCCGTTGGTACGGGAAGTGTAGCTGGTGGTGGAAACACACTGGAGGTGGCAGACAAGTCAAGGTTATGACGTGCTGAATGCAGAGGATGGTGGGGTGAAAGGTGAGGATGAGGGGAACGCTAACCGTCTTCCATCTGGGGAAAGTAGGAGTAATAGTAGAACTGCGGAAACAGAGACACAGGTGAGGGCTCCATCCACAACAGCATAGGGAAGGGGGGTTTACTGAAATGGACATCTCGGAAGGCTTGGGTGGAAAGCCTTATCTTGGGAGCAGATATGGTGGAGACTAAGAAATTGAGAAACTGCAAGAGGCAGGAAGGTAGGAGATGTAGTCAAGGTAACAGTGATAGTCACTGAGTTTATGGTAGATTGGGTAGTCAGTTAGTAGTTTGTCGCCCGTAATGGAGATAGAAAGTTTAAAAAAGGGTAGAGCGGTGTCGAGGAGAGTCCAAGTGAATGTCAGGGTTGAAATTAGTATGAAAGTTGATGAAATCAATGAGTTCTGCCTGGGTGTAGGAGCCAGCCCTGGTGGAATCGTCGACATAGCAGAAAAAGAGTTGGGGAACGGAACTGGGGTATATTTGGAACAAGGATTGTTCAACAAAACCAAATAAAAGGCAGGAATAGCCGGGGCCCATGCGAGTGCCCATAGCAACCTCTTTGACATGAAGTAACTGAGACGCGTCAAAAGAAAAGTTGTTAAGGGTGATTAAGTTCCATCAGGTGGAGGAGAGAGTTAATAGAGGGCAACTGATTGCGTCTCTGTTCAGGAAAGAACCAGAGGGCCCCTCGGTCGGCCATCCTGGTAGACTATGGACATGTAGAGATGAGGCAACAGGGTCCTGAGACTTGACAGTTATTAAAGTGTTAAAGAGCATGTGAGATGTCTCGAATGTAGATTGAAAGTGACTGGACAAGGGGGGGGGGTACAAGATAGAATCAATCTATTTGAAGATCGGTAGTGCGGAATAGGCCACAAGATTGAGTTTGCCCGGACAGTGCTGTTTGTGGAATTTGGAAAGGAGATAGAAATGGGCAGTGTGGGGTGCAGAAACTATCAGGGTGGAGGATATGGAGGGGAGATCGCCAGAGGCAATGAGATTGGTAGAGGTCTGGGAGATCTTAGCCTGGTCTTCTTCACTGGGGTCATGGCCAAGGGGTAGGTATGAGGAGGGGTCCAAGAGCTGATGCCTGGCCTCAGCACGGTGGAGGTCAGCCTGCCAGTCTACAACTCCCTTGTTGGTGGGCTTGATAACAATATTGTGATTATCACTAAGTGAGTGGATGCTGTACGTATGGTTGGCAGTAAGATTGAGCGGATAAGGGGAATGTCAAAGTCGAGTCGGTTGATGCCGCACCAGCAATTGGAAATTAAAAAGATCCAGAGGAGGTAGAAGGTCAGCAGGGGAAGTCTATGAGAAGAAGTGTTGGAGATGGGAAAAGGGATTGTCACTGGAAGGACAAGGATTGCATTCCAGAGCAATAGGCCCAGAGGCAACAAAAGAGGAGCTGCACACCATGATTTGTTGAGGTTTGGGTGTAGGGTGACAGGCTGCTGTTGATGACTGGTCGTTCTGCATGGGAAAGGGGGAGGTCCGGCAGGGGCTTAGTATTGGGTCAGACCCAGGCTCTGGGAGACCGGGAGAGGTACCATGGAGGGGGGATGGGGGGTCTCTGAGGAGAGGGGTGTGAGATTGAAGTGGCATGATTGGAAGGAAGAGAAGGAATACCGGAGACAGGAGAAAGGAGAGCGTGGGGAAGAAATGACTGAACATTATTCAATGGAGAAGGAGTGACAAAAGGGTCAGGGAGGTAATTGCCTCATTTTCCTTTGAAGAGATAATGGTATTTATTCAATTCTGTTCCCAACGAGTGTTGGAAGGTTTGTTGCACTGCTCATTAACTCATTGGACATTTGGGCTCATGAGTCACGTTGATATAATGTTGCAATTATGGACAGCAACATCATATCAAGGTGACTCATGAGGCCAAATCAAGTCAATTGGTTTTATTTTCCCAGCTACTTTATACTGTATGTGCTACTTACATTAGGGTTTGTTGGATTCCATATTCAAATTTAATTTTATCATTGAGTGAGCCCCTGAACTGCTTCAACAGAATTCAGATAATAAATAGATGAGGAGTTTGAAACATTTCATAAGTCCAGGAGGAAATCATGGGTCTTCCCAGAAGAGGGAACAAATTCTGTCCAAATTCAGTCTGAAGACGGGTCTCGACCCAAAACATCACCTATTCTGTTTCTCCAGAGATGCTGTCTGACCCGCTGATTTCTCCCGCTTTTTGTGTTTACATCCGATCAAATTCCAGACTCGGATTTATTTTGAAATTTACCATCTGCCTATCCAACCCCCCCCTCCCCCCCTCCCCTCCTGACACCATCATCCCACACATTCAGTCTGAAGAAGAGTCCTGACCCACAAAGTCACCTATGATTTTCCTCCAGAGATACTGCCTGCCCGACTGAGTTATTTCAGCATTGTGTCTTAGTAGTTTTTAATGTCTCATAATGTTATCAATTGACTTAGTGTTTCCACCAAGGAAGCTGGGTATAGAGCATTACCAATATTCAAAGCTGACAGTCTGTATCTGGGACGGGCCTTCATCCGTGCCCTGCCAGGGACCCTGGTGTTATTCGGTCCACACTGCTGAAATCTAGGATGCTCCAGCATAATGTGCCCTCAGTATCCAAGCCAGCTAAGTGCAGGTATGGCAAAACCAGGTCTGCAAGATCAGACTTGTATCAAAGTATCAAAGTTATCAAAGGTATCAAAGGTATCAAAGGTATTTTATTGGTCACATTCACATACATCTAGGTGTAGTGAAGTGAAATGCTTCTTGCCATTTTGCAGCACATAAAGAAGGAATACAGATATAACATTAATAAGAGTTTTAAACATAAAGAACATCCCCCCACAATGGTTCCCGTTATGAGGGAAGGCACAAAGTCCAGTCCCCAACCCCAGTTCACCCATAGTCGGGCCCATTGAGGCCTCCACAGTTGCCTCTATGGAGGCCCGATGTTCCAGGCCGTTCTCGCCGGGTGATGTTGCTCCGGCGTCGGGAGAGTCCTCTCAGCGGCTTGGGAACCCTGGAACGGCCGCCTCCGTACTGGAGGCCGCGGCTTCCAAAGCCAACAAGGCCGCGCCGGTTGGAGCTCCACAACTGGTGATCTCATCTAGAGATCCCAGGCTCCCGGTGTAAAGTTCAGCGCCACCGCCCGCAGCTGGTCGCTCCACAGTCCCGCAGCTCCGCGATGTTTTCCTCAGCGATCTTCAGCTCACCGGACTAAAATAAAAAATAAAAAGATGAAAAGACAGACAGCTGCTGACTGGGCAGCCATGCACAGGACAGCGCCCCCTACATGTTTTGTAGTGTCTTTAATGTGGCCAACTCTCTGAAGTGTTTCATAGAGGGATGAGGAAATGATCATTCAGGGATGCTTTCGTGAAAGATTAAGTGGGACAACTAGTATCAAGCCTGGAGTTTACAGAGGCTTAAAAAGGGAGAGATTTGGAACAATAGTTACGTTTAGAAAGGAAGTTCAGAACATGACAATACCGCAGTTGAAGATGTAGATGTCAACAGAGTAAAGGAACAGAGGGGCATGCACAAGAGTTCAAAGCAGAAAAGCAAAACAATTTGAGAGGTGCAAAATGAATCACAGATTTGGAAAGATAAGGCCATAGAGGACATGGTTGCATTAATAAAAAAGAGTAGTCATTGTGGGACTGAACTAGAGGCCTGGATAGAGTGGATGTGGAGAGGATGTTTCCACTAGTGAGAGAGTCTATAACCAAATGGCACAGCCTCAGAAAAAAAAAAGTAGCAATGTTACAACATTTTAAGATTTTAAAAATCAAGTCTGCAATTTATCCCATCAGATAAAGCATAAAAATAAGTTTAATTTGACACCTAATTCACTTTCATATCTTCAGTATTTAAAAAATGATGGCCATTTTCATACTCGGCAATTAGCATCTTGTTCCCTATTGCTTTTCTATTGACTTAACACAAAAGCTGTGATCAAGGACAGTCAAAAGCCCATAACTTTCTTAAAAATTAAGAGAACTGAATGAAAATTTCAGTTAGTATAGATTGAATCATTCTGAAACAAATATGAAACAATCTTACTTGGATGACCTGAAATTAAAGCATATAATTAGTTAGTTACCTAATGGTAATCCAGCATATCCAGCAACTTGTGAAAAGAATAAAGATAAAATTAGGTTTTTACTTTAGAAACAAGTCTTGTTTTTCTTTTGAAGCCAAAAAACGACTTGTTGCTGCAACGTTTATGTCTGTGTTGGACTATGGTGATGCTTTATATATGAATGCATCTTCAAAATGCCTACAGTCTTTGGACACGGTCTACCACGGAGCACTGAGATTTGTTACAAATTTTAAAACCCTCACGCACCACTGCTCATTGTATGCTCAAGTTGGATGGTTTGCCCTGTCCACCCGCAGACTCCATCATTGGCATATCCTTATTTATAAGACTATCCTCGGTGTTCTACCTTCATACCTGCAGAAGTATGTAATTCGAAAAAGCACAGGAACTTATCAGCTCCGCTCTGAGGACCTGTTCTTATTAACTGTGCATTAAGTTTTCTCTTGCCTGTCTGAACTGGGGAAAAGGGCATTTAGTTATGCTGCTCCCTTCGCATGGAACCAGCTGCAGAATGAACTAAAACTTAAGGAGCTGGTTTCTATAAACAGATTTAAATCCCTTCTTAATGATGTTGAAGCGGGCTCTTCTGTCTGTACATGCTTTGTTTGATGATGTTCCGACTGTGACTCTATTTATATGTTCTCTGTTGTTTTTTTAAATTATTGTCTGTAACTGTGGAACTGTGCTGCTGCCTGTCTTGGCCAGGACTCTCTTGTAAAATAGATTTTTAATCTCAATGAGACTTCTCCTGGTTAAATAAAGGTTGAATAAAATAAATAAAATAAATGGTAGCTAATTACAAAATTTAATTACTAGATCTAAACATCTATCCATTTCTTAAGAAAAGGTTAACATTTTTAAATAGCCTAATTGTCTAAATAACATTCACACAAGAATTCACAATATAACATGATTTTTAAATCTCATTGTCATGAATTTATGGGCCAAATGGAAGGAATTTAATGTTTAATTCCCATAAATTGATGGCCATTTTAATCATCTTGCAAGTGGGATTTTGTGGAACGGGAGCAATTGGAACGTTGCGGTATGCGATGAATTAAAATCCCATATTGGCAGGAAAAACACTGCTGGTTCGTATGGGGCCTAAATCACCTTTTCGCAACGTAAAATTTGGATTAAAGTAATCCTAAGAAGCACGTTCATATGTAAAATAAAACGGGAGATCCGTCCCGTTGTCGGCGTTGACGGCGTTAGAAGTCAAGTTTTATTTTACTCCAGCAATTAAATCATCTAGCGATGTTTTTAAAAAACTGGATGGAACGCGTCAGATCGATTATTCTTCAGCAGCTAAACAGCATCAGAAAATCGACGTTGACAGGCAGGAAAAACGGCATTTTAATCCTGCCCCCCTCTCAAAGGCGCCAAAGTCGCGCACACGGCCAGTGGCCGAACTGCAGCGCCACTGAAGGTAAGTTTTGTAACGTACCTAAAAAAAGATGTACATTTAGAAAGAAGATGAGGAGGAATTTCCACAGTCAGGAGGTTGTGAATCTGTCGAATTCATTACCACAGACGTGGAGGCGAAGACATTGAGTATTTTTAAAGTGGGGATTAGATTCTTGATTAGTATGGGTATCAAAGGATATGAGGAGAAGTAGGAGAATGGGGTTGAGAGGGAAAGATAGATCAACCATTAGATTCAATGGGCCGAATGACATAATTTTGCTCCAATTACATGAATTTATGTGCAGGCAGAAGGGATCATTTTAATTTGGCATTGTGGTCACCACAGATAATGTGGGCAAAAAGGTCTGTTCCTGTGCTTTACTGTTCAATGTTTGACTCTTGAGAAGGAAAGATAGATTTCCATGATTGAATGGCAGAATTGACTAGATGTCAGAATTAAGGGACAGAAGTTTAGGGGTAATATGAGGGGGAACTTCTTTACTCAGAGAGTGGTAGCGATGTGGAATGAGCTTCCAGTGGAAGTGGTGGAGGCAGGTTCGTTGGTATCATTTAAAAATAAATTGGATAAGCATATGGATGAGAAGGGAATGGAGGGTTATGGTATGAGTGCAGGCAGGTGGGACTAAGGGAAAAAAAGTTGTTCGGCACGGACTTGTAGAGCCGAGATGGCCTGTTTCCGTGCTCTAATTGTTATATGGTTATATGGTTATATGTGCCAAATGACCTAATTCTGCTCCTATTACATATGAACTTTGAAACCTTATGAAAGCTGCAAGGATCTGTTCAGGAAAAAACAGTACCTGATACATCTAGAAGGTTGGAAAGCAGCTATAATGTCACATTTCTTAACACACTTACACTTTCATCCCATGGTGTTTGTTAACATGCATTGACAAAATGATCACAGCAGGGATATTGAATGGAAGGATATGTATTGTTTGTACATGCATACGTAGAATCATAGAATCTTACTAGAAACAGGCCATTTGACCCATCGTCCATGCTGGCCATCAATTATCCATTCATATGATCACATTGAATGGCGGTGCTGACTCGAAGGGCCGAATGGCCTACTCCTGCACGTATTGTCTAATGTCTATTGTCTATAATTATATAACTCACTAGCACCTGGTCCATAGCCTGCTATGTGTAGAAAGGAACTGCTGATAGACATAAAAAGCTGGAGTAACTCAGCAGGACAGGCAGCATCGCTGGTACGATACAATACAATACAATCAGTTTTATTCGTCACATTGCACATAAAGTGCAAGTGAAATGAAAGTGAAATGGTGAGACGGAATGGGTGACATTTTGGGTTGAGACCCTTCTTTAGACTGGCTAGGGATACGGGAAATGAGAGATTTAGATGATGATGTGGAGAGATAAAGAACAAAGAATGAAAGATATGCAAAAATGTAATGATGATAAAGGAAACGGGCCATTGTAAGTTGTTTGTAGGGTGAAAATGAGAAGCTAGTGTGGCTTGGGTGGGATAGAGAAAGAGTGAATGCTGGGGCTACCTGAAGTGAGAGAAATCAATATTCATACCACTGGGCTGTAAGCTGCCCAAGCAAAAATATAAGATGCTGTTCCTGCTCAAGGGCGTGTCCCACTTGGCCAACCTAATCTACGAGTTTAGAACACCCTAGACGAGTTGAAAAGAATGTCAAGGTCGTGTTGACTCGCCAAAGTAAAAGACCTCCTATGACCTCGTGGCGACTATGCTGCGAGTATGAGTCAAGGGCAAACTCGGCAGAGGTCGCCTATTAGGTCGTGAAAGTGGGACAGGGGCTTCACTCTGACAATGGAGGAGACTTAGGACAGAAAGGTCTGTGTAGGAATGGAAAGGAGAATTAAAGTATCTTCCTGAACCTACCTGATCTCTCTATCCCTCCCCCCAGGAACCCTGGCTGAGATATATAAATCACTGTTAAATATGGGCGAGGTGGTGGAAGACTGGAGGGTGGCTAACATAATGTCTCTATTTAAGGCGAGCTGCAAAGAAAAAAACAAAAAAACTAGAGACCAGTAATTCTAATATCTACAGGCCCGTACAAAGCTTTTCAAAAAGGGGGGTGGCATGACAGGATTACAAAAAGCTTAATGTGAAATAAAGTGCGTGCTGCGCACATCGCGAACGCGAAGCGTGAAGTCCCTCGATGCCAGGGGTTTTAGATGCTCTCTGATGCATTCTGAGCCTTATTTTGGAGCATTTTTGCACCAAATTTATGACCAATATTTCAGAAATTAACAGGAATCTGAGAGGTAGCTTTTTCACATAAAGGTTGCTGGGTGTATGGAACGAGCTGCCAGAGGAGGTAGTTAAGGCTGGGACTATCCTAATGTTTAAGAGACATTTGGACACGTATATGGATAGGACAGATCTAGATGGATATGGGCCAAATGCATGTGAGTGGGACTAGTTTAGATGGGACATGTCAGTCGGTGTGGACAAGTTGGGCTGAAGGGCCTGTTTCCACACTGCATTATTCTATGACTAAAAAGTGAAGAAGAACAAAGCATGTAGAGCAGATTTGAAAGAGGAGTGAAATGTAAAGACAGAGAGAGGTTTATGGGGTGGGAAGGAACATAGGAAAGGAGGGGGGAGAGTGGGCTTGGGCAGATGGGTGAAGGGAAAATAGTCACAGTGCTGGAGTAACTAAGTGGGTCAGGCAGCATCTGCGGAGAATATGAATAGGCGACGTTTCACAGAGTGCTGGAGTAACTTAGTGGGTCAGGCAGCATCTCTGGAGAAAAGGTACAGATTATAGTTCGGGTCAAGACCGTTCTTCAGTAATATTCATGATGTGATATGCATAGACATTCCTGAATGTTACCCAAACCATCGTGAGCTACTTTGTTACGGTGCTTGCCCTCTCCTATAACATCTCTGCTGCCTTGGGTGATGCAGGACAGGACACAAGCTTTGGGACAAGGTGAGAAGCTGTTGCAGTCCTGTCCCAGCCTGGTAAAAACCTGGATGGAGTGGATTTGGAGAGGATGTTTCCACTAGTGGGAAAGTCTAGGACCAGTGGCCACAGCCTCAGAATTAAAAGACATTCCTTTAGGAAGGAGATGAGCAGGAATTTCGTAAGTCAGAAGGTGCTGAACTGTGGAATGCATTGCCACAGACAGCTGTGGAGGTCAAGTCAATGGACATTTTTCAGGAGGAGATTGATAGATTCTTGATTGATACGGGTGTCAGAGGTAATGGGGAAAAGGCAGGAGAATGGGTTTGGGAGGGAAAGATAGAGTCATAGAGTGATACTGTGTGGAAACAGGCCCTTTGGCCCAGGTTTCTGATTGTCAAACCTGCAGTAAAGCTCATTCAGGTCGTTCGTCAGCTGACAATTGGCCAAAGAGTGGGGGGCTCTCCTCTTATAGCTGGTGATTTCTTGCATAACCCTTCCAAACTGAAGAAGAGTCATTAGCTGAGAACTTGCTCCTCAACTTCTCAGAGTACCTTTCCTTGGCAGCTCTGATTCCTCTTCTCAGCTCTTTATTGATTATGCTATCTTTTAACTTTTAACAATTAGGTTAGCGGCTTGATGCATATTTGCCCCCAACCCCCTCCCCCCCCCGCCCAGATCTCAAAATGGAAATGTTACATCTGTATATAACAATCCCATTAAAATGTGTATTTATGTCAGAAGCCATGGAATTCATATTTTTCAGTATTGTTATCAAGGAAAAGAAATCAGTTCCAATTGTTTGATATTATTTGATATTGTTTAATATTATTCATATGGAGGAGAAAATATAATAGCTCTAAAACCTACCTCAATTTTGCAATCTCACTAAAGATAATCCCCCTTTCCCTCTCCCCTCTCCCATCTCTTTCTCCCCTCCCTTCCCTCTCTCCCCCTCTCCCCCCTCCCCCTCCCCCTCCCCCTCCCCCCCCTCTAATATCCCCCCTCTTTCTTGCCAGACGGGGGGGGGGTGAAGATGAATGGTGGCGTGGGCCCAGCGTGTGTGGCGGGGGGGTGAGTGGGGGGTGGCATGGGCCCAGCAGGGGTGGCGTAGACCCAGGAGGGGTCGGCGGGAAGGGTGGCGTGGACCCAGCAGGGTTGGCGTGTGCCCAGCGGAGGTCAGCGAGGGTGGCGTGGACCCAGAGGAGGTGGCGTGTGCCCAGTGGAGGTCAGCGAGGGTGGCGTGGACCCAGAGGAGGTGGCGTGGGCCCAGTGGGGGTCAGCGAGGGTGGCGTGGACCCAGCGGACGTTAGCAAGGGTGGCGTGGGCCCAGCGGGGGTGGCGTGGACCCTGCGGGGGTGGCATGGACCCAGCGGTGTGGCATGGGCCAGCGGGGGGTGGTGTGGGCCCAGCGGGGGTGCTGTGGGCCCAGCGGGGGTGCTGTGTGGGCCCAGCGGGGGTGGCGTGGGCGAGGTTGGTGTGGGCCCAGCGGGGGTGGTGTGGGCCCAGCGGGGGTGGTGTGGGCCCAGTGGGGGTGGCAGGGCCCAGCGGGGGTGGTGTGGGCCCAGCGGGGGTGGTGTGGGCCCAGCGGGGGTGGTGTGGGCCCAGTGGGGGTCAGCAGGGGTGGTGTGGGGGGAAGATGGCTTGGGCCCCGGCGGTGGGGGGAGGCGAGGGGAGCGGGCTCCCCTGCAGTGGCACCTCCTCTGGTGTTGGGGGTTATAGCCATTGGGTTCCGATTCAGCCACTCCTGCCCGGCGACGGGAGAACAGAGAAGTGTGGAAATGTTGATTCTTTTTTTTTCGATTTTTTTTTCCCCCCAAATTTTTTTTTTTGTGATTTTTTTCTGGGGAGTTTTGTATAGCAGAGGGATCTTGGCACATGGAATAGTGTGCAGTTTTGGTCACCCTGCACGAGCTGGAAATAGTGCAGAGAAGATTTATGAAGATGTTGCCAGAACCAGAGCCTGAGATATAAGGGGAGATTGGGCAGGCTCGGACTTTATTGCTCAGAGCAAAGGAGGATGAGTGGCGATCTAAAGAAATGTAGAAAGCAATGATGGCATTAAATAAGGTATATGCACAGAATCCTTTTTTCCAGGGTAGAGAATCAAGTGCAAAGGCTTAAAGTGAGAAAGGAAATGTTTACCGGAACCTGAAGAGCAACGATGGCTATATTCATCAATCTGTCATAAGGAGTAGTTGAGGCAGATACAATAGCAACATTGAAGGCATTTGATGACAACACAGTGGCGTAACTAGTAGAACTACTGCCTCACAGTGCCAGTCCCGCGTTCATCCTGATCTCATATGCACTCTGTGTAGAGTTTGCATGTTCTCCCTGTGACTGCGTGGATTTCCTCGAGTTTCCGCCCAATTCCAAAAGATATGAGTGTTTCTAGATTAATTGGCCAACATTTGCACAGGTACATGATACAAAAGGTTTAGAGGAAAACAGGCCAAATGTGGGCAAGTGGGACTTGCTTAGGTGTCACATCTTTGTTGGGCTGAAGGGCCTATTTCTATTTTGTATGCCTGTATGATTCTATGACTAATAATTTAATGCTAATAATAAATATCTTGCATACTTATTAAGAGTCAAAAGGAGGCAGTTGTCCCACCAGCTCCATGCTAACTCCCAGCAGAGCAATTCCATCAGTGCCATTCTCCTCTCTTTATGACCTTGTAGCCATTCAATTCCATCAATGTCCATCAATTCCCCTTTCATTCGTTTGTCACTGAGCTACACCAAGAGGTAATTTATGTAACTGTCATGCCATTGGAGTTCATAAGTGATAGGAGCAGAATTAGGCCATTCGGCCCATCAAATCTACTCCACCATACAATCATGGCTGATCTATCTCTTCCTCCTAACCCCATTTTCCTGCCTTCTCCCCATAACCCTTGACATACGTACTAATCAAGAATCTATCTATCTCTGCCTTAAAAATATCCATTGACTTGGCAATGAATTCCACAGATTCACCACGCTCACCACGTTCTGACTAAAGAAACTTCTCCTCATCTCCTTCCGAAAGGAATGTCATTTAATTCTGAGATGATGATCTCTGGTCCTTGCCTCTTACACTAGTGGAAACATCCTCTCCACTTCCACTCCATCCAGGCCTTTCACTATTCGGTAAGTTTTTATTAGGTCCCACCCCATCCTTCTAAACTCCTGCGAGCACAGGCCCAGTGCCGTCAAATCTCATCATATGTTAACCCTCTCATGTTACTTCAGAGTCACGTGAGTGACTACGTGAAGAAGGTTCGTCCAGGCGCAGATGCGTCATATCGTCAGACGCATAGCGACTGTGACCACGGTAGGAGGTGCAGAGCGCCTCCTACCGCGGTGAGTGAAAGAAAACCTGAAGGTAAGTAATTTTACTTTCACTTTCAGGCTGCTTTTTCTCCGTGGAGACTGCGTGCAGAGAACACAGGCAAGTCTTATTATGGAGAAAAGTGGGAGAATTAAGGGAAAGCGCGCCACTGTAAGAACTCAAGAGCACAGAATGTCTGAGAGTAGCGGGCGCCCAACGAAAAAGTCGGCGGTAGAAAAACCAGCAACTTCTAAAATGGGAGAAAAAATCCCTGTTGAAACACCCACTGGGGTAAGGCCAAAAAGAAAACAAACAGGCCAGTGGACTCGGACCAGTCGGAACCAGAGGTTATGTCAGACCGAGTTTCACAATTGGAATTCCTCATGGATAAAATGATTTACAAAGGCAAACTCCAGAAGGAGTATAAAAAACGTGGGCCTACAGAAGAGCCATCGTATGGAACACCCAGGAGAGGTCCTGGGAAACATTGGCCTACAAGTGAGCCAGCGACTGAAATGCCTGATGATGATGAATATGTATGTTGGCCTAGCAGAGAGCCAGCAACAGAAATGTCTGAAAGACAATACAGACGTTGGTCTACAGGAGAGCCAGTGTATGAAGCAGCATCCAGAGGGCTGCCAGAATATGGTTCTATGGAAGAGCCTGAGATACCCAAAAAAGGGTTGACTAAGCGTAGGCCTATCAGAGAGCCAGCGCATGAAACACCTGAAGAAGAATGCCAGGTGAACCCCATTATGAGGAGGAATATCCAGAAGATTCTGACAATGAATCATATGAAGACCAGAGCCCAATACAACGCAAAGTACCAGGTCTGGCCCAAAAACTCTATAGTCCCAGACACAAGGGACAACCTCTGCCAGAGGATATAGCAGAAAGTATAAATTACCTGCTTTCCCATCATTTGGAAGAACCAACGATGGATGAGATTGTGACTAAATACGAAATCCTGCAGAATTGCGCTCTGCTAGCAGTCCCAGCACTAAACAGTGAAATATGGGGTTATCTGGGCACCGCAATACATGCACAAGAAATGAGGTTACAGCGGGTACTAAGATTAATGGGTCAAGCATTACGGCATTTGCCAGAGATCTGGAAGAAGGAAATGAGACAACGTCACAACAGGATGTTATGGGGATGATGCGTAAGGCACACGTTGAAATAAACTGTATTCGTAAAAGTGCGATAAGACCTAACATACATCCTAAGTTTGCAGGGCTCTGTAAACCATCAAATATACAATTGCCAAACTTACTCTTTGGAGAAGATCTTGCCAAAAAGCCGAAAGTCTTATACGAAGAAGCAAAAACTATGGGTATGATAAAACCACCGATGTTTGGCAGAACAGTTCGAAGGCAATATCCATACCGAAGGGTGGCTGGAGCTGGTGAAGGAACAAGTCGTTCATACCCGTATACGCGCTATTGGCGCACGACCCCAGGACGTGGAGGACATGGCATTCCCACAAGGGGCAAGGTACAAACGGTGACACCAGAAAACACTGAGGTAGGTGGTTCTGGTTCTGAAAGAAACATATCAGATGTTTCATATTCACAAATTGGGGGAAGGTTACAATTCTTCCTAAAAGAATGGCGCAAAATAATATCTGACGCTTATATTCTGTGCAGTATAATGGGGTTTAGAATTGTATTATACCAACATGAAAATCCCCCTACTCACCATATTCTGAAACGAATACATTCTTTCTCTAAAGAAGAGAATAGAATCATTCAAGTAGAACTTGACAAATTGAGTAAAGAAGGGGTGATTGAGAAAACAGTTTATCAAAACCACCAATTTATATCTAGTATTTTTTCTAGATGAAAAAAGGATGGTGGCTGTAGAATCATTTTAGACTTAACAAGTCTCAACCCTTTTGTACAGTACAAACTTTTCAAAATTGAGACATTTACTAATGCTTTGCATCTAATTTCAACAGAATGTTAAATGGCAAGCATAGATCTGCAAGATGCATATTACTCTGTGGCTGTGCATGTTAATGATTGTAGATATTTGAAATTTATCTGGATGAATCAATTATGACAATTCAAAGCATTGCCTAATGGGTTCGCAGCCCCTAGATTGTTTACAAAATTGCTAAAACCAATTTTAGCATTGTTAAGTGCCCAGGGCCATTTTATAATGGCTTATTTGGATTACATTTTAATTGTGGGAGAAACTGAAACCACAACAAAAGCATCAGTTTTAGAAGTCAAACTTACATTTCAAAATCTGGGCTTTCTTATCCATCTAGATAAATCTAGATTGTCGCCTAATAAAATAATTGATTATTTGGGGTTCACTATTAATTCAGAGCACATGATAGTGACCTTACCCAAGGACAAAAGGCTGCAGCTAATTGAAGGTTGTGACAAACTAATTTCAGATCAACAACCATTAATCGGTCAAGTGGCAAGCCTACTTGGCAAACTAATTGCCTCTTTTCCAGCTGTTCAGTTTGGACCACTGCATTGCCAACAACTGCAGCGAGCAAAGGTCCAAGCATTAAAAAGGCATTCCGGGCATTTTGATAGACCCAACTACCAAAAACAGCAGTTGATGGTATACAATGGTGGATTAAGAATGTTCATTATTCTTACAGAAAAATTCTGGTTTAATCACCAGCTATCATTCTACAAACCGATGCAAGCGCACTAGGTTGGGGAGCTGCTGATACCATCTCGAGCTGTGGAGGTAGATGGAATGCGGAGGAAGAACCTTTGCTCGAGGCACATGGCATTAACTATCTTGAATTATGAAGTACATTTCATGGGCTTAAAGCTCTTTGTGCTAAGGTGCAAAATTTGCATGTGCAGGTTCAGATTGACAATACTATGGCAGTAGCATATGTCAATCATATGGGTGGAATCAAGTCAGAAGCTTGTGACAGATTGGCAAACATGATTTGGCACTGGTGAATTACGAGAAACATTTGACTTTCTGCAATTTACCTCCCAGGTAAATTCAATATAATTGCAGACACCAGGTCACGAAAATTTAATGACAATACAGAATGGATGTTAAATCATGACATTTTCCATAACATTGTTCAAAAATTTGGAAAACCAGAAATTGACTTGTTTGCATCCAGACTGAGCCATCAATTACCTCAATATGTTTCATGGGAACCAGACCCAGGTGCAACAGGGGTAGATGCATTCTCGCTAAATTGGGATGGAATGTTTTTATATGCATTTCCTCACTTTTGTCTTATCAGTAGATGTCTACAAAAGATCAAACAAGGTAATGCTTATTGGTTGTCCCAGATTGGTCCACATAACCATGGTATCCACTAGTGTTAAAAATGGTGACAGAACCTCTAATGCATATCTCAAGACAGGAAAACCTACTCGTGCACACTGTAACTGGTGATTTTCATCCTTTACATGATTGATTTGTTGATTTGCAGATTCTAAAAAGGCCATATGTCGGAAGAAGACTATCAGATCGCATTATGGATGTAATTACAGGATCCTGGAGGGATAGTACCCAGAAGCAGTACATTTCTTACATTAAGAAATGGGAGGAGTTTTGTGCAAGACAAAACATTTCATACCACAGCAGACACTTCAGATGTTGTAGAATTTTTGTCAACATTACATTTTGATGTAAATTTAAGTTATAGTGTGATCAACACTGCAAGGAGTGCCCTCTCTGCATATTTATGGAGAGCATCTGAACAACAGGTTCTAGGATCACATCCCTTGGTGTGTAAATACATGAAGGGTATCTTTAATGCTAAACTTCCCAGATCGAGATATACGGAAATCTGGAATGTGAGGGATGTACTCATGTTACTTCGGGAATGGAGTACCATCTCAAATTTGTCTTTAGACAAAATTACCATGAAAGTAGTCATGTTAATGGCATTAGTTTCAGCACAAAGAGTATAGACATTACACAAATCACGTATAGACAGAATGGGAATGACAACAGAGGAAATTACATTCTATGTCTATGACTTGCTAAAACAGAGCAGACCAGGAGTCACGGGGTGTAAATTAGTCTTTACAGCATATCCTACAGATCCAAGACTTTGCGTAGTGACACATTTGAAACACTACATTGAGGCCACCAAGCACCTAAGAGGTTTAGAATCCGCATTACTTATCAGTCATAAAAAACACACACAAAAAAGTGTCAACGCAACCCATTTCAAGATGGCTGAAGCAGGAATTGATACTGACAAATTTAAATCTCATTCCACCAGGGTGGCGGCAACATCGGTGGCCAAGGATTTGGACATTCCAATAGACCACATCCTTGCGGCCGCAGGATGGGAAAATGAAAGGACGTTTTACAAGTACCACAAAGAGATTATAGACCCTGGTGTATTTGGTGGTACTGTTTTGGATTCAGTATTAAATGTTCCCAGTGATTAAAAGGGGACACAAAGTGTTTATCATGAATAAACCATTAACTGATTACATAAATGTTATGGTTGCATGTTTTATTGACTGTCTTTCACTCATAGAGTCAATCAAATGCAGTGATACGCCGGAATTGAATCTATGGCCTGAAATCACAGAAACTTTAAAACCTTCACGTAGTCACTCACGTGACTCCTAAGTAAAATAGGAAGATTAAACGAGAACTTACCAGTTTGAGGTTTGATCTTTATTTTATGAGGAGTTACGTTGAGGGACTACGTGCCCACCGCTCCCACCCTAATAAAGATCAAAGGTAAGTTAAGTTGGTATCACGTAGCTTACTATTATCCTTCGGTATCTATCATCTGTGATTTCACACCGCTGCTTTGAAGATTGACGCATGTGCGCCTGGACGGGCCTTATTCACGTAGTCCCTCAACGCAACTCCTCATAAAATAAAGATCAAACTTCAAACTGGTAAGTTCTCGTTTAATCTTACTATTCCTGTGATAATTCTTGTAAACCTCCTCTGGACCATCTGCCGAGCCAGCACATCCATCCTCAGATATGGGGCCCAAAATTGCTCACAACACCCCTCATGCGGCCTGACCAGCACCTCATAGAACCTCAACATTACATCCCTGCAATTGCATTCTAGTCTGCTTGAAATAAATGCTAGCATTGTGTTTGCCTTCCTTACTAATGATTCAACTTGGAGATTAACTTTGTTAGAGGAAACTAGAGTACACTGTTCAAATAACCATTAATTACCTTCCTTGTTGCAAAAGCTCTCAGAAAGATAAAATAATCAAAGTCTCTCTACATATGAGAAAAGGGCAATTTAACTAACCAGTCATCTGATAAGCCATTCCAAAGAAAGTTTAATGATTAACTGCCAGTAGATCATGTCTGGTAAATTAAGTGTAAACATATTAGATTGGTTTTAGTTAGTTTCCTTTATTATGTTCATAGAAACATAGAAACATAGAAATTAGGTACAGGAGTAGGCCATTCGGCCCTTCGAGCCTGCACCGCCATTCAATATGATCATGGCTGATCATCCAACTCAGTATCCCGTACCTGCTTTCTCTCCATACCCCCTGATCCCCTTAGCCACAAGGGCCACATCTAACTCCCTCTTAAATATAGCCAATGAAGTGGCCTCAACTACCCTCTGTGGCAGAGAGTTCCAGAGATTCACCACTCTGCGTGAAAAAAGTTCTTCTCATCTCGGTTTTAAAGGACCGAGATGAGAAGAACTTTTTTCACGCAGAGAGTTCAGATGATATTTAACAAAAATCTAATTGTGTTTAACTTCTTGCAGGTTTTATCTGATCACTATTATTGGACATCTCAAGATGACTGCGATAACTTCAAATTCAGTCATCAAGCTGCCTTTTACTGGTGAGGTTTACATATCTGCAAGTTTAGAAGCCAAGCTCTGTCATTGTTCACCTTTAAAACATGCCACAGAAAGAGCCGTACACTTAACAGTTGCAAAATAAAGGTTCTCTCCCAACGCTAGATTTCCATCCTCTGACAATGAAGTTCCCTAAGATTCCCTGGAAAACATGGCCTGTTTCCCATATTTTGGGAATCACCTCTCAATGAAAGCAGATATTGACGACAAAATTCACCATTGCCTTCAGGTTTCCAGGACAACTGAAATTGTTAAAGATCATGATATAAAACTCATGGTGTACTGGGTAGCAATGATGTCTTCCTGACTGTAGCTAAAGTGGATTGAAAAGAATATTATACAGATATAGAGTTAGTTATGCAGCACGGAAACATGCCCTTTGGCCCAACTCGTCCAAGATGCCCCATCAAAGACAGTCCCATTTACCTGCATTTAGCCCAGATCCCCCTCAATCTTTCCTATCCATGTATCTGTGCAAACGTAGGCCAATTAACCTACAAATCCGCATGTCTTTTGGATGTCGGTGGAGACTGGAGTACCAGATGAAACCCATGCGGTCACAGGAAGAATGTACCAGTCCAAATGTCCTTTAAAAGCTATTGTTGTACCTGCCTCAACTACCTCTTCTGGCAGCTCATTCGACATACCACCTTATAAGAAAATGAGAAACTAGCTGTGAATTATTGTGCTTTTATTCAATTTAACAATTGCACACATTTGACTAATTAAGACATGATCTATGTATCACAGGCACTTTAAAACACTGGAGAGATACTACCACGGTGAATCTGTAAAATCCTGCAAATCCACTGGCAGCATAAGTAAAGCAACCTTTCCTGGCTGATATCCCTGGGGCTCTAACTTTCTTGAAGGGGATGCTTTGCTATTTCCATGCCCAACGCTGGAATTTGGAAACAAACATTCTATTCCATTCTATTTTATTGGAGTGCTGTACAGTATGGTTTTGGAACAGATCCACCGAACACTGCAATAAATTGCAAGAATTGTGGATGCATCCCAGACCATCACAAAACCCAACTTCCCTTGCATTGACTTCATTTACAGCTCATGCCTCGACAAGACCACCAGCAGAATCAAGGACGAGTTCCACACTGGCCACTCCCTCTTCTCCCCTCTCCCAACAGGCAAGAGGAATAGAAGTATGAAAACACACACGTCCAGATTCAAGGAAAGTTTCTTCCCAGCTGTTATCAGGCAACTGAACCATCCTAGCAACAACTAGGGAGCAGTCTTGAACTACTATCTACCTCATTGGAGACCCATGGACTGTCTTTGATCAGACTTTACAGGACTTCATCTTGCACTAAAAGTTATTCATGTTATTCCCTTTATCATATATTTGTACTCGATTGTCTTTCCGCTGACATGGTAGCACGTATTAAACACTTTTCACATACCTTGAGTCCATTTGTTAGAAGTACACAGAATTGTTTCTGGTTTTCATTTGCAGTACTAAAATTGGATGAAGATTGGATTGTTCAATGTTGGCGATCCAATGCAAATAATCTCCCAGATTACCCATGCTCCTGTTCCGCCTGAGGCTAAAACTGATACCCATATTAGCCTCATCAACCACCTCATAACCCAGACATTTGTAGTGGAAACAGGTTTGGTTTAGTTTAGCTTCACTTTACAGATACAGCATGTAAACAGGCCCTTCAGTCCATTGAGTCCGTGCTGGCCACTGATGACCCATATACTAGTTCTATCGTACACACTAGGGACAATTTACAGAAGCCAATTAAGCTACAAACCTGAGCATGTTTGGAATGTGGGATAAAACTGGAATACCCCGAGAATACCCACGTGTTCACCGGGAAAATAGAAACATATCGAAACATAGAAAATGGGTGCAGGAGGAGGCCATTCGGCCATTCGTGCCGATTCATTGTGATCATGGCTGATCGTCCCAAATGCATAACCCGTACCTGCCTTCTCCCCATATCCCTTGATTCTGCTAGCCTCTAGAGCTCTATCTAACTCTCTCTTAAATCCATCCAGTGATTTGGCCTCCACTGCCCCCTGTGGCAGGGAATTCCACAAATTCACAACTCTCTGGGTGAAAACGTTTTTTCTCACCAGTCTTAAATGGTCTCCCCTTTATTCTAAGACTGTGGCCCCCGGATCTGGACTCACCCAACATTGGGAACATTTTTCCTGCATCTAGCTTATCCAGTCCTTTTATAATTTTATATGTTTTCATAAGATACCCCCTCATCCTTAAACTCCAGTGAATACAAGCCTAGTCTTTTCAATCTTTCCTCATATGAGTCCCTCATATGATCCCAGGGATCAAGCTCGTGAACCTACGCTGCACTGCCTCAATCACAAGGATGTCCTTCCTTAAATTAGGAGACCAAAACTGTACACAATACTCCAGATGTGGTCTCACCAGAGCCGTATACAAATGCAGAAGAACCCATTTACTCCTATACTGAAATCCTCGTGTTATGAAGGCCAACATTCCATTAGCTTTCTTCAATGCCGGCTGTACCTGCACGCCAACTTTCAGTGACTGGTGTCCAAGGATACCCAGGTCTCGCTACAACTCCCCCTAACCTAACCTAACCCCATTGAGATAATAATAATAATAATAATAATAATAATAATAATAATAATAATAATAATAATAATAAACTTTATTTCGGACTCAAGGTCCAGACAAGGGGCAACATTACATAAAAATGCATTGCATATTAAAAAATATCATAAAGTACATATAAAATCTTAGTATATCACATAAAAGCATCATAAATTATATATTTTAAAAAAACACAATACATGAATTAAAGTCCAGAATAAAAGAATGATCAATGTTCCATACTTTTAAGTTTTTTATTTTTAAAAAAAATTGAAAACCATGTATCATTTTCCTTCCACTTCACAATTATGCACCACTTTGTGTTGGTCTATCACATAAAATTCGAATAAAATACATTTACGTTTGTGGTTGTAACGTGACAAAATGTGCAAAAGTTCAAGGGGTATGAAAACTTTTGCAAGCCAATACAGCATGCATTGTTGCCTATATATATCCTCATCATCTGCCCCCTTGTTTTTGCCGACAAAGTGGATAACTTCACATTTATCTATATTATACTGCATCTGCCACGCATCTGCCCACTCACTCAACCTGTTCAGGTTACCCTGCAACCTCATAACATCCTCTCCACAGTTCACACTGCCACCCAGTTTGTGTAATCCGCAGACTTTCTAGTGTTGCTCCTAATTCCCTCTTCCAAATCATTAATATATATGGTAAACAGTTGCGGCCCCAACACCGAGCCATGAGGCACGCCACTCACCACTGCCTGCCATTCTGAAAAGGACCCGTACACTCCTACTCTTTGCTTCCGGTCTGCCAACCAATTTTCTATCCATGTCAACACCCTACACCCAATACCATGTGCTCTAATTTTAGTCACCAGTTTCCCGTGCGGAAATGTGCCAACATCACCCGTGGTCAGAATCATGCCCTGGTCTCTTGCACTGAAAGGCAGCAACTCTGCCCACAAGAAATTCCTTCTCAACACGAAGGATTGTCTAAGGTTCCTCAAATTGTATGTGGGCTGTGAAATAACTAAGAGGAGGAGGCTTGTTGAACCACTCTATGATCAAAGATGTTAGAGATTAGCACTTAAGTCACAAAAACATGAATAAAACTGTTTCAACTATCTTCAGCCAGCAGTGAGGAATGGATGATCCATCACAGCTTTGTCCTGACATCCCCAACATCCCACAAACCCATTTTGGGTCCACGGTGGTGCAACGGTAGAGTTGCTGCCTTTCAGCACCAGATACCTGGGTTCTATACTGACTACAGGTACTGTCTGTACAGAGTTTGTATGTACTCCCCATGACGACGGTGAGAAGAAAGGAGAAAGGAAGAGGAGGAGCCCGAGGGCTGAGGGAGAGCTGAGAAGAGGAGGAAACAGCAAGGGCTACCGGAAATTGGAGAAGTCAGTGTTTATGCCGCTAGGGTGCAAACTGCACAAGCGGTGCCGCTACTGGCATCAACAATATGGAAAATTGTCCCATCATGAACAAAACAGATCAAGTTCAAACCAGTGACTTACCGCACATTATTTTAGTCATGCCAGAAGATGAAAGCTGCCTTCTTTTGTTTCCAGACATGTTACTGCGGAACATTCACAGCATCTGTTTGATATAAAGAGAGGAACTTACCAAACAGTTTCCCACCAATTGCTTATCAACCAATGACCCCTCCTGGAGGATAGTCCCTCTAAGTATCGGGTAAAATTGTTCATGTTGAGAAATAAACAAACTGTAGGATGAACAATTGTGTGGTGCAGGGGAAGAGTTGCTGCCTTACAGCGCCAGACACCCTGGTTCTGTACAGAGCTTAAATGCTCTTCCCATGACCGCGTGGGTTTTCTCGAGGTGCGCCGGTTTCCCCCTACACTCCAAAGACGTACAGATTTATAGGATAATTTGGCTTTGGTAAAAAAATGGTAAATTGTCCCAAATATGAAGGAATCCCATGCATCTTAACCTGAATCAGCCTACCATGAGGTTCTTTATCAAACGGCTTACTAAATCCATGTATACAACATCTACTGCCCTACCTTCACCAATCTCCTTCGTCATCACTTGCTCAAAGACTCAATCAAGTTAGTAAGACACCACCTACTGCGTAGAAAGCCGTGCTGCCTATCCCCAATTAGCCCATTCTCTTCCAAATGGGAGTAAATCCAACCTGAAAGAATTCTCCACAACAGTTTTCCTATTACAGATGTGGGACTCACCAGCCTATAGTTCCCTGGATTCTCTCTACTTCCCTTCTTAAACAAAGGAATAATGGGCCTGTCCCACATTAGCGATTTTTTAGGTGACTTGCCAGTGACTGTCATAGTCTTGTCAGGTCGCCGAAAAAACGGCGACTGAAACCCCCCTACAACAATGTCTACGACAAGCAACAACAACCTACATCGACATCAAGCCACAGCAAGCTCCCGACCCAATCGTTATGACTTAGAACATCGAACTACGACCGCACCTACGACAACCTACGCCACCCGCGACAAGCTACGACCCTGTGGCCGTCAACTGAAGCCAAATTACGGCATTTTCACCTCGAAAAAAATGAAATCATTCACTATTCCCGTAAAAGGGTTGTAGGTTAGGGTTTCCGATCATTCTGCGTCATAACTAATATGGAGCAACATCAGAGGGCATTGCTCTCACAAGAAGAGGAAGTCCTGCTCCTTGCAGCAGCCCTCATGCTGAAAGATCAGCAGGACAGAAGGACAAGAAGAATGGGGAAGAATAAGCCCAAGAAGAGGTCTATGTGTTTGAAGCCCTTGTTCCAGAACAGAACCAGGATGGGCCAGTATGACAACCTGATGGCGGTGTTCCAGCAAGAAGATGAGGCTGCTTTCAGAAACTTCACCTGGCTCCCCCCTGACCTGTTTCAGGAGCTGAAGACACACATGGGCCCTCTCCTGGAGAACAAGGAGACCTGCGCCCAGCCATCACCCTCTGCTACCTGGCATTGGGAGACTCCTTCAAGAGCCTCTCCTACAATTTCTTGTGGCCCACAACACCATCAGCAAGGTTGTCTGAGAGACCTGTGAAGCCATCATCAATGCTTATAAAGATGAAGTCATGGACTGCCCCAGTACACCTGAGTGGAAGAGAGTGGCGTTGGACTTTGATACCAGATGGAACTTCCAGCACACATGTGGGGCAGTGAACGACAAGTATGTGACCATCAGGTGTCCACCCAAGGGTGGTTCAATGTACTTCAACTACAAGAAGTTCCATTCCATCGTACTCATAGTTGTGGTGGATGCAAACTGCAACTTCCTGTTTGTGGATGTGGGCACAATTGGCAGTGTCACAGATGGTAGGATTTGGAGAGAGACCTCCCTTGGGCAGGCACTGGAAGAAGGAAGAGCAGGCTTTCCTGACCCAGAACCTCTGCCAGGAGAAGACAACCCTGACATCCACTACACACTGGTTGCTGATGATGCCTTCCCACTCAGGTCATGGATGATGAAGCCATACTCTCACAAGCAGATGTCAAGAGAGCAGAGGATCTTCAACTACAGGCTGTTCCGGGCTAGGAGGGTCGTGGAAAACGCCTTTGGCATCCTCGCCAGCAGATTCAGATGCTTGCTGACTACGATGAAGCAGGAGTCCAAGAATGTGGAGACCATTGTCTAAGCAACATGTGCCCTCCACAACCTGATGCGTACCAGAAGCGCTGCAGCAGCAGCCATGGTGGATGGTGACTGAGTGGACAACCTGACAGGCAACATCACACCAGGCTCATGGAGAACTGGAGGACAGGCTGCACCGATGGTGGCACTGGAGAGATTGCCAGGAAACACCAGCAAAAAGTACCATGGCGGAACGACATGATCTGAAGACCAGCAGCGAACAGCCCACACCACAAACAGAAGTCCACCACTGCAGTGAAAGAGCACACACAGACCACAAGAAAAGTCCCTTTTCAGGGCCACCCACACCCTCACAAAATACTTTAATTTTAAATGTAGTACAATGCTTGTGTTTGTGTTTGCTTTATTGATCAAAATATATGAAATTTAAATATTTGAGTGATGCCATGAGACACTACTTTGAAAAATAATATCTTCATACAACAATTAGCCGTCAAAATGTCAAGCATTTCCTTTATTAATATTGAAACATACAAAAGTTTTAACAACAAAAGAATGTGTGGTAAGTTGGGGGCTATGCATGAGTAGATAGGGCGATTATGGGGAAAAAGGAGCAAATTAATAATATTAATATATTAACAAGGGGAGTAGTTAGCATGTGTGCGGGGGGTAGTTAGTGTGTGTGGGGGGGTGGTTGATGTGTGTGATGCCGCATGCCACCCCCCCCCCCCCCCCTCAACTGCACGTTGGGGGAAGAGACCCAACGGGTCTGCACTTGGTCTAGTAACCACATAAAAATTGAAATTATCTAAAATAAATCTGTAAAGAATCATCACTTTAACAAAAGAAAAGTTTGATTTATTATTAGATTCCGATGTCCCTGAAACAAATGTCTCAATGTCCTCGCACTATATTTGCCTGACCACGTGGTGCTGCGTACTTGGGTTTTTCCAATGCGCTAATGAAATTCACTGGTTAGCACCGGCGAGAACCTAAGTCACCTGATGAAAACCTGGGTTAACCTGGCAACACCCTACCATAGCCCCTATGTCAGGAGTAGTCAAGATACGCTCATATGCGTCAAACCCACTGTCGCCGAAAAATGTTCAACATGTTGAAAATTTTGCGGCGACCAGAAAGACTCTTAGCGTGACTGAGGAGACTACACACGACCATACAGGCGACACCCCGGCGACCATCGGCGAACATCTAGCGACAGCCAAGTCGCCTTTAGTCGCCTAAAAAATCACCTAAGTGGGAAAGGCCCATAACATTGACCACTCTCACTCCTCTGGGACCTGGCCTGTGGCTAGAGACGAAAAAAAGATCCCAATCAAGGCCATACAAAACTCTTCCTTTTCCCCCTCAATAACCTGGTATAGATCCCATTAAGTCCTATTAAACATTCAACTGAATGTTCTTCAAGAACATCAGTACCATCTCCTTCCCGATCTCAAACTACCCCAGCATATTTGTATTCTTCACAATGATCTTGCTATCTTCCCTTTTCCTCAGTGAATACACATGCAAAGTACTCATTTAGCACCTCACCTACATCCTCCGACTCCAAGCATAGTTACCCTTCTTTATCCTTGAGCAGTCTTCCCTTCTCCCTGGTCACCCTCTTGTTTCTACCATAGGTATAAAAAGCCTTGGGATTTTCCGTAATCCAACTCTCCAATTACAATCCATGGCCCCAGGTTTTGCCATTGCTAATCACCCACTTGAATTATTTCCTACTTTCTGTAAGTTCATCATGTTTCACCTGATGCCTCCAACTACGCCCCCTTTTTCTTCCTGACCAAGTTTGTAACCTCCTTGCTCATCCACGGTTCCCTTACCTTGCCGTCCTTATCCTTTCTCCTTACTGGAGCATGCGGATCCTGCATAGAACATAGAAACATAGAAAATAGAAAATAGGTGCAGGAGGAGGCCATTCGGCCCTTCGAGCTAGCACCCCCATTCATTGTGATCATGGCTGATTGTCCTCAATCAATAACCCGTGCCTGCCTTCTCCTCATATCCCTTGATTCCACTAGCCCTTAGAGCTCTATCTAACTCTCTCTTAAATCCATCCAGTGATTTGGCCTCCCCTGCCCACTGTGGCAGGGAATTCCACAAATTCACAACTCTCTGGGTGAAAAAGTTTCTTCTCACCTCAGTCTTAAATGGCCTCCCCTATATTCTAAGACTATGGCCACTGGTTCTGGACTTGCCCAACATTGGGAACATTTTTCCTGCATCTAGCTTGTCCAGTCCTTTTATAATTTTATATGTATCTATAAGATCCCCCCTCATCCTTCTAAACTCCAGTGAATACAAGCCTAGTCTTTTCAATCTTTCCTCATATGACAGTCCCGCCATCCCAGGGATCAATCTCGTGAACCTACGCTGCATTGCCTCAATCACAAGGATGTCCTTCCTCAAATTAGGAGACCAAAACTGTGCGCAATACTCCAGATGTGGTCTCACCAGAGTCCTGTACAACTACAGAAGAACCTCTCTACTCCTATACTGAAATCCTCTTGTTATGAAGGCCAACATTCCATAAGCTTTTTTCACTGCCTGCTGTACCTGCACGGCAACTTTCAGTGACAAGGACACCCAGGTCTCGCTATACCTCCCCCTTTACCTAACCTAACCCCATTGAGATAATAATCTGCCCCCTTGTTTTTGCCACCAAAGTGGATAACCTCACATGTATCTATATTACACTGCATCTGCCACGCATCTGTCCACTCACTCAACCTGTCCAGGTCACCCTGCAACCTCCTAACATCCTCTTCACAGTTTTCACTGCCACCCAGCTTTGTGTCATTCAAAAACTTGCTAGTGTTGCTTCTAATTCCCTCTTCCAAATCATTAATATATATGGTAAACAGTTGTGGCCCCAACACCGAGCCTTACAGCACTCCACTCGCTACTGCCTGCCATTCCGAAAAGAACCCGTTCACTCCTACTCTTTGCTTCCTGTCTGCCAACCAATTTTCTATCCACGTCAACACCCTACCCCCAATACCATGTGCTCTAATTTTAGTCACCAGTCTCCCGTGCGGGACCTTATCAAAGGTTTTCTGAAAGTCTAGATGCACTACATCCACTGGCTCCCCTTCATCCATTTTACTTGTCACACCCTCAAAAAATTCCAGAAGATTAGTAAAGCATGATTTTCTTTTCATAAATCCATGCTGATTTGGTCCAATCATTTTACTGCTATCCAAATGCCCCATTATTACCTCTTTAATAATTGACTCCAGCATCTTTCCCACCACCAAAGTCAGGCTAACTGGTCTGTAATTCCCCATTTTCTCTCTCGCTCACACTTTGATCAACTGGGCTTTAAATTACTCCTACATGACTTGCCCAATGCAAAGGGGGGTGGGGAGGGGGAGAGATTTAATAGGAATCTGAAGGGTAACTTTTTCACACAAAGGGTATTGGGTGCATGGAATGGGCTGCCAGAGGAGGTAGTTGCAATGTTTAAGAAACATGTAGACAGGTATATGGATAGGATAGGTTTAAACGGATATGGGCCAAACGTGGGTAGATGGGACTAATGTGGATGGGACAGTTTGGCCGGTGTGGGCATGTTGGGCTGAAAGACCTGTTTCCAAACTGTAAGACTCTATGACTCTGTTTTGCAGAGGAATGGCCACAGGGGATCCCTGAACACTCTGCCTACTCCCTTTCCTGGTGGTCACCCATCTATTCTCTGTACCTTAGGTGTGACCACCTCTTGATAACTCCTATCTCTGATTTGCTCACTTTTAAGCTTACCTACCTTTTATTGACAGCTGTTAATTAACCAAGATGTGAGACTTGCCTTTAAAATTCTTCCCGCCCTTCGTCTAATGACGTAAACAATAGGAAATACCTGATCATTGACTTCTATCCTAAATATTTATTTTTGTTTATTTCCCATAGCATTCCAAGTGGTCTTAACACACAAATGGTCTATCTCTAAAACACATTTACTTCCGTTCTCATCTCATAATTTGCAAAATTCACTAATGCAAATGCATTTAATCATTCAATAAGAAAGTTTAATTGACTGGGATTTTATGGAAATGGAAATACTACATTTAGACTCAGCGAGTCATATAGTGTAGAAAAAGGCACTTTGGCCCAACTGGCCCATGCCGACCAACTTGCTCCATCTACACTAGTCCCACCTGTATGCATTTGCCCCATACCACTCCAAACCTTTCCTATCCATGTCCCTGTACAAATGTTTCTTAAATGTTGCGATAGTCCGTGCCTCAACCATTATTTATTGTACTTTAAGACCGGTTTTGAAGGCCCAGGTTTTCTGTAAGAGTGGAATATCGCTTTCATGGCTTGTTGTGGTAAGCTTTCAAATATAGAATGGGAAGGAAATAACTGGGTCTCAAAGAAATGAATCCTCCCTGCAGATTGAAACATCACTCCTTGATGTAGTAAATGATTTTTTAATCTTAAAGGAGATCCAATTTTAGACTTTTTAGCGTCAGACTTTTTTACTTTTGGGGCAAAGACTCCAACTGTTAAACCTTATATTTAATATTTCATTGCATCAGAAGAAAGTAAACTTGAATTGACGGAAGCAATGAGAGCACATGGGATGATTAGATGGTAAAATAAAACAACTGTAGAGAATTTTTAAAGATTAAAGAAATCTGATTAAGAGAACAAACAGTAAAATGGGTGAGGTGTAACCAGAAATTATTTCAATTATGAAAAAAACAGTTAAATTATGCCAAAGGGTAAGAATTTTACGAATGTTTCCTGTTTAGAAAGCTGATACGGTTAGAACAGGGTGTAACTGCTGATTAGAAGAGGGTTGCACTAAAGAAAAGTGCAACAGAAGTTCGCAGACTATAATCTGAATGATATGTAGCATTAAATAAATATACTGAAAATGAAACAAAAGCTAATACTAGTTTTTGTAAAATTACAGTCCATATTAGGTAGTCTTAATGAAAATATTCTAACAGAAAATTAAAATTATATGCCTGAGCCTTTGATGCTTTGTGAAGTGAAGTGTAAATTAAACGGTTATTGTCTGTACAGTGTCTTGTGTATTAGTAATCACAGCTTTCAGATATCTCTTGAAGTTGGCATACACTCAGGAGATATAAATATACAAATACCATTTCCTTTAGAAAGGGAACTTGCTAAATTAGTAATAATCTTGTGTTTAATGTATACACATCACATCAAATCCTTTGTCACACATCTGAGTATCATAACTGAATGTCCAGTGGGGGGGGGGGGGGGGGGGGGGGGGGGGGGGTGGGGGGGGGGGGGGGGGGGGAGTGAAACATCTACAAACTTTACAAATGTCCTATTGATCGCTGAGAATAAATCAAAAGCCGTCATCAGTAAATCTATTGAAGGTGATTGGCAAAAAGAGCCAGAGATAATGAGGAGAAGCTGTTTAATGTAATGAGTGGGCAGGATTGGGAATGTGATGCCCGAGTAGGTTGGTGATGAGAAACTTTGCAAATAAAGCTGGAAAAAGAACATAGCAACAGGACTAAGCTTGAAGATTCTGAAGAAGGGTCCCAACCCAAAACATTTCCTATCCATGTTCTCCACAAATGCTGCCTGATCCACTGAGTTCCACCAGCGCTTTGTAATCTAAACAGGACTAGACCATTTGGCCCCTCGAGCACGTGCTTTTTTTCACACAGAGAGTGGTGAATCTCTGGAACTCTCTGCCACAGAGGGTAGTTGAGGCCAGTTCATTGGCTATATTTAAGAGGGAGTTAGATGTGGCCCTTGTGGCTAAGGGAATCAGGGGGTATGGAGAGAAGGCAGGTACGGGATACTGAGTTGGATGATCAGCCATGATCATATTGAATGGCGGTGCAGGCTCGAAGGGCCGAATGGCCTACTCCTGCACCTAATTTCTATGTTTCTATGTTTCTATGTGCTATTTAACAAGATCAGGGCACTTTAGTTTTAGACACACCATGGAAACTGGTCCTTCAGCCCGCTGAATCCACGGTGACTATTGATCACCCATTCCCTACACATTTACAGAGGCCAATTAGACTACAAACCCACACGCAAACTGGAAACCCACGTGGTCACAGGGAGAAGGGGCAAACTCCACACAGACAGCACTTGAGGCCAGGATAGAACCCGAGTCTCTGGCACTGTGAGGCAGCAGCTTTACCAGCTGTGCTACACTATCTTTTACTAACCCTATAGACTTTGATTTCATAAAATCTTTTGATCTTTGATTTGGGTGTAAATCGTAACTAAGCTTCTTGAATAGATAATTCTGATGGTGCACCATCCCGCCAGGCCCAGTGGTAGAAGGACCTGTTGGGCCCCAGGTCTTGACAATAATCCGTTTAAGAAGGAACTGCAGATGCTGGAAAATCGAAGAAGGTCTGAAGAAGGGTTTCGGCCCGAAATGTTGCCTATTTCCTTCGCTCCATAGATGCTGCTGCACCCGCTGAGTTTCTCCAGTACTTTTGTCTACCTTGACAATAATCCAGCAGCAGGTCTAGCTCACCTGCCATGGAACCGAGAACCCACCTGGAGAGGGAAGCCACCGAGCCCGGCTCCTGCTCATCTCCAAGGTGCAGAAAACCGGAAAGGAAGGTGGTGGGAGTTGGCGACAGGGATGGACGCGAAAACAAAGGATCGGTAAGAAGAACCAGAGTCTTACCTTCCACAACCATACGATCGGCTGGAGAAGGCAAGTCTGGAGCACAAAGACCAAGGTGGCCGGAGGAGGAGAGGAACGGTGGTTCACTGGTCGATCCGAATAGAGACGACGGCTGCATTGATAGCCAGCTGCAGCTGAGACTTTGAAAATGGCAACAAAACCTGGCAAATATTTCATATGGACTCAGTGGGCTATTTTTATACATTATTTACTTAATCTGACATTGTATTTATGTATGAGAATAATTTTACTGAACCGTATACAAAAAAAATGTCACTGCACCTTGGTAAATGTGATAATAAAGAACCATTGAACCATCCTGTATGAAGATTTTTTTTCATCTCAGTCATGAATGACTAAACAGCAATGTTGAGAGAAAAAAAGTGCTGGGGTAACTCAACAGGCAGCATCTCTGGAGAACATAGATAGGTGGTGATTTGGGTCGGGACCCCTCTTCACACAGCATCTTGTGTCGGAAGAAGGGTCCAGATCAGAAACATCACCTATATATGTGCTCCATGTTTGTAGATGATGCTAAAGTGGATTGTAGAGTGTGAAGATGGTTAGTAAAAGCAGGCGTGGGTTGAGGAATGAATAATGGAGTTTAATGTAAATAGATGCTAGACATTGCATTTTGGGAAGTCAAACCAGGGCATGGTCATCACAGTAGGGCCTTGGGGACTGCTGTAGAGTAGAGGGATTTTGGAGTGCAGGTATATAGTTCTCTGAAAGTGGTGTGACAGGTTGATAGGGTAGTCAAGATCGCTTTTGCAACATTGGCCTTCATCAGTCTAGAACTTCATTGAGTATAGAAACATAGAAATTTGGTGCAGGTGAAGACCATTCAGCCCTTTGAGTCAGCACCGCCATTCAATATAATCATGGCTGATCATCCAAAATCACTACCCTACTGCTTTCTCCCCAAATCTCTTGATTCCGTTAGCCCTAATAGCTATATCTAACACTTTCTTGAATATATATAGTTTGGAACAAATAGAATACTGTGTTTATTTTATGGTCACTCTGCTATTGGAAGGATGTCATTAAACTGGAAAGAGTGCAGATAAGATTTACGAGGATGTTGTCAGAACTTTAGAGGTGAGTTATAGGGAACAGTTGGATAGGCTAGGACTTCAAGCCTTGGAGTGCAGGAAGCTGAGAGGTGATCTTATAGGGTGTATAAAACCATGTGGGGAATAGAGAGGGTGAATACCCAAAGTCTTTTACCTAGGAAAGGGGCATTCATAAGAAAAGGACATATGTTAAGATGAGAGACAAGATTTAATACAAACCGCAATGGTTCCGCTTTCCACATTCTGTTAATCCCAACTACAAAAGAGTCAGACAGTTGGACAAACATTTGGAGGAAAGTTCAAGAGCATTTGCAGGTGGTTCAAGAGCTTAGGGATGGGACTGGCAAGATTGCTTTTTAAAACCAACTTTTAAACCAATCAAGATATTCTGTAAAATACTCTTCATTGAAGTCTACCTGCAAATAAGCCAATGTAAACAACAAAGGAATTGGTACAAAATGTTTATTTCTCTTCATAATATTTTGTAAGCATTTGCCAAAGATGCTCTCAAGGCCCCATATTATGTCATGTATTTAATATTGAGAAATATCCCAAGGTGGTTCCATGCAGACACAATCAACAGCATAAAGCACCTTGACTTACAAAATCTTCCAAGGTCACACAATACTTTAGTTTAGTTTAGAGATACAGCATGGAAAAAGGTCCCTTCGGCCCACTGAGCCCGCACCAACACTACAATATGCTACACACAAGGGACAATTTACACATTTTACTGAAGCCATTTAACCTACCAATCTGTACGTCTTTGCAGTGTGGGAGGAAAGCGGAGCAGCCAGGGGAAAACCCATGTGCTCACTAGGAGAAACGTACAAACTCCATACAGATACCGACTGCAGTCAGGATTGAACCCAGGTTTCTGGCACTACATCAGCAACCGTGCGCCCCTTATTAGACAAAATACGACTTTGAGATATGAGAAAAGATAAACAAATAAATAAATTTTTGCAAGCATCAGAAAGCAAAGGCAGAAGCAGAAAATCCTAAGAAAGGAATTCTAGACTTGGAGCTGCACAACTGATGGAATTGCCATAAAAAAATATACGGGAAACATAAATGGTCAGATCCCGAGAAACATAGAGACCACGGAAGATTATAGGACAATAACTGGTTTGAAGGTTCGGAATGGATAAGGCCACTGAGAGATTTAAAGACAGGTAAGAATTTATAAGCAGAGCTATTCTGAAATTAGAAGCAATGTACGTTAGCAAGCATTGGGATATGTTTAGTGTGATGCATGTTCATACTTATTTGTGTCCATTTCCCATAACATTCCAAATGGTCGTAGCATACAAATGATCTGTAAACAAGCACCAGACACGGTATATGATTCAAACTCATCTTTAATCAGCACTGAAACTTAACAGCATTAAAGACAGTTGGTTGTCAGTACATCCTAGCTGCTCAGACTGGCAGTACCAGAAACGAGTGTTAGTATAAGTGTTATAGAGGGGTGGAGTTAGTGATGCTGGCTTTTGTGTGATTGGTTCACATGCATCATCAATCTACATCCTTCCCCCTAAAGATTAAGTGTGGAAGGGCACCCATACCATGGAGTTAAACATACTCGCCATATCTGTCTGGTGGTCTACTGACACGGCCCGAGCGCGTGTGGACCAAACCCTCCCCCCCCCCCTCACCAGAAAGATGAGACGGAGAGCCCGGAGGCGAAAATGGTGCGGTGGAGGCTTGTGGGGCCCGAAAGGGGAAACATGCGGTGGGTGAGGCCCCATGATTAGTGGAGACCGAGGGACGAGGAGGGGTGTAAGGCATGCGGGGACGGGTGGGAAGCATTGTAGAAGGCGGCTGGAACTGGAGCGGTGGAGCATAGGGACCAGCAGGCGGTGGGTGGGGCTCCCTCACAGCAAGCAGGTGTTGTCGACTTCTCTGGTAAACCGCTCCCTCACAGTCCACAAGGTAGGATCGTGGCTCGTCAGTTGGGCTGACATCAGTGCCCAGACGGGAATGTCCAGTTGAAGTTCGTAGACGGACGACCTGGCCTGGCAGTAGAGGCTTGAGTGGTCTGCTGGAACTGTCGGATGACCGTTTCTGGATATCATGCTTCTCTTGGAGACGTTTCAGGATAACGGCAGGCTTCAGCACCCGAGGGACCAGCTGCTGTTGTGCGATGGGGACCGAAGACCTCATCAATCTCGACATCAGTCGCTGTGCCGGCGATCCCAAGGTTCCGTCCCTGGCAATGTTTCTGAGATTCAGGAGATCGAGATAGACGTCTGACTTTGAAATGCGTGCTCCCTCCAGCAAGTGTTGGTGCTTCTGACTGCGTTCAGCGAGTCCATTACTCGGTGGATATTCGGGACTACTCGTGACGTGCTGGAAGTTCCATCGGTCTGCGAAAAGCTTGAACATGTGGCTGGTGAACTGCCGACCATTGTCAGTTCTCAGGCTGATGGGACGCCATAGGCTGGGAACTGTCTTTTCAGTTTCCGGATGAGTCATCTCAGATGTGAGGAAGGTCAGTTGGTCTAATTCAACCTGAAGGACCTGAACACTGCCATTAAGCACCCACACCATCCCATGAAGACCGTCGAGGATTTTGTGGCAAAGGTCGGAATGGCCACCCTATTTTCTGGTCTCCGATTGGAGGCGTGGGTTTGAATCCCACCTGACACCATGTAAACAAGCACTAGACATGGTATATGATTCAAACTCATCTTTAATCAGCACTGAAACTTAACAGCATTAAAGACGGCTGGTTGTCAGCACATCCTATCTGCTCAGACTGGCAGTGCCGGAAACGAGTGTTAGTATAAGTGTTATAGTGGGGTGGAGGTAGTGTGATGCGGGCCTGTGTATGATTGGTTCACATGCATCATCAATCTACATGATCCACCTCCAAAAGAAATGTTCTCCCTTTCCCAGCTCAAAGATGGCATAACTCACTCATAGAAACCTATTCAATCATCCTCTAAGGAAGTTTAATTGACTTGGGATTTTATGGAAGTGGAACAGCGTGGAAACAGGTCCTTCGGCCCAACTAGCCCATCTACAGTGGTTCAACCTACAGGTATGTGCATTTTTTACCCATTTCCCTCCAAAGCAATGCTATCCACGTACTTGTCCAAATGTTTCTTCAACTTTATGATAGTACCCGCCTCAACCACTATGTATTCTACTTTAGGCCCGGTTTGAAGGCACAGGGTTTCAAAGACCGCGGAGCATTATAGGACAAAGACTGGCTAGAAGGATGGCAACGGACAAGGCCACAGAGAGGCCAGACTGATGAGAAATGTTTAAGCAGAGCAATTGTCAAATTAGAAGCCAATTAATTTTTTGCAAGCATCGGGATAGAGCAGTGCGAGTTAGACTTGTTACATTTCAACCTGGACCACGTCTTAAATAGAATACGTGTACCTTTCACTAGTTCTGATGAATTACTTTGGGTTATGTGTTTTTATGGAGGATTTCATGATGCCCGGATTACTGTAACATGTGTCGTATACATGCAGGCATTGAAATCATAATGAGTTTTGAATATCTAGCTAGTTTGAAAAAGGGTCTTGACCCAAAACGTCACCTATTCCTTTTCTCCTGAGATGTTGCCTGACCTGCTGAGTTACTCCAACTTTTAGGTCTATTATTGGATAACCAGCTTATTTGCTTCTTGAAAAATGTTGAATAAATTATCTTTTCTCTTTGTTGGTCATGAAAGAAACATCAGGAAAATTATATGGTTTCATGTCCAAATGTTTCTACTATTGTATTTTGTATGCAAATCAGTGAGTACGTTTTTGGGCAAGTGAAAAATATGGTCCCAGATATCAAAAGTGTAGAGTATCCTTATGCAAATCAATGGTAAAATACCCCTGAAAAATAGCACAAATGTAGCCTTAGTAACCACCTTCCCACCAATAAAAAGACATCGGCTAACCAATTGAATTTGTCCCAGCAGTCACAGTCATGACAACAGCAAACCCAATCATTTACTTTGTGGCTCAGAAAGGACAGTCATAGCCTTTATCAGAATAACATTAAAACAAACTGCACAACCTCTCTGCGATTTGAAAAGACATTCTTCTTTTATGTCAGTATGGTGGAGGCACCCCTCAAAATAAGGGAAGGTATCCCACGCCAGGGGGGCCACATGAGTGGCACGGGTGGGGGACAGTTTTGTGGAATTTGAAAAATGTATAAACTGTATTGAACAATTTGTTCAATAGCCTCCGAAAATGTCGGATGAATTTTTCGCACGGTTCACGCATTTATTATTACTTGAATAAAGTCTATTTTGAAATTTAAAAAAAAAAAAAAAAAAAGTCTCCTTTCTGAGCCACATAAAATATTTTAATTGTGATAACACATTTCAAAAATGTTGAAATGCTCAATTTAGTTATCCAAAAGGTCTATCCAATGCCAGACCTTGCCACTTCTGTTATTTAGCGAGTATATTAATTGGATCTTTCCATCCAGCAAGCCCATGATATGCACTCCTTATTAAAACTGTAAGGCTGTACAGCAAATTGTAACTCTCAGTCTGAAGAAGGATCTCGATCCGAAACATCACACATCACTTCTATCGAGAGATGCTGCCTGTCCTGCTGAGTTACTCCAGCTTTTTGTGTCTATCCAGTTAAAATTTAACCTTTATTGCGATTCTACAGTGTGCCTTCATTATATATTTTACAGTTAATGTGTTTGCATATCTTACAAATGATATACAGGATTAGGAAATCATGTTTGTTTTATAAAGATATTTTGAATAAAACTGATGCTCCATCTTGTGGTCATTGCAAGCAATGCTTTCTCTTTCTGCATTCACTTAATGAAGCTGAAAATGTCTGCATCACTGCTCATGCTGATCCTAACTAGATGTGAGAATTGAGCAAAGATAAATAGGGCACTCACACTGTCGCCCTGTTTCCGCATTCCACAGTCACATTCAATGGGCTTGTTTCACTCTTTGCTGTGATATTGCATGACATTGGGCTTCCTAACTCACATGATAAAATGCCATAAAAATGCTTTGGTGTCTGGAGAGGCATATTAAGCATGCAACATGTTGCAAGCGACATACATTTATTTTGAGGAGTTGTGCTGCTGAAAAATGCTATTCTCACAAGGCCCAAGACATCATTCCATTTGCAACACCTCAGCATATGAAGCTTCATGCAACAAGACTTCAATAACCATCAGACAAGGGCCATTCCTAGCAAGGGCAAAATGGCATGGTAGTGTAGCTGTAGGGTTGCTGCCTTACATAGCTAGAGACCTGGGTTCAATCCTGACGACGGGTGCTGTCTGTACGGAGTTTGACCGCATGGGGTTACTCCGGGAGCTCCAGTTTCCGACGACATTCCAAATACGCACAGGTCTGTAGATTGTGCAGGAAGGAGATGCTGCCTGACCTGCTAAGTTGCTCCAGCATTTTGCGTCTATCCAGGTTTGTACGTTAATTTACTTTGGTGAGAACTGTAAACTGTGTAGGAGAGTATTAGTGTATATGGACTCAGCGGGCTGAAGGGCCAGTTTCCGCACCGTATCTCTGAATCTAAAAGCTAAAGTCTAACATTTTTGCATTATCCACACAATTTACTCCATCCTCAAGAGCTCAGGGTTTACCATTGATCGGGTACTTGCCATATACTGTAAACATCACAAGCAAGGCAAAGAATGCGTATCCTGTAGTGGGTGACCACTTTCTTCATGCTCCGCTCACCACCAACAAGGTACATGTCAGAATAGTGATGGAGTACTCTCCAACTGCCCAGGTGAGCGCCTCCAAAAACTCAACATCAGTTATGACATACCCGCCGTGCTAGGTGTAGACTCTTATATATCAGTGAGAACAGGCGCAGACCTGGCGATCATTTCGCTGAGCACCTTCGCTCAGTCCACCTTGGCCTATGTGATCTCCCGATGGCCAAGCACCTTAACACCCCTTCTCATTCCCACACTGACCTTTCTGTCCTGAGCCTTCTCCATTGTCAGAGTGCGGCCAAATGCAAATTGGAGGAGCAGCACCTCATATTTTGCATGGGCAGATTACAACTCAGCAATATGAATATTGATTTCTCTAATTTTAAGTAACCTTTGCATTCTATCTCTTTCCATCCCTCCCCCACCCTAGTCGTCCCTCTAGTTTCACTGTCGGCCTGCTTAGTTTCACAGTTAGTATCCACTTGTTACCACCTTTTCCACAGCCAACAATGAACCTTTATGGATAGGGTTGCCAACTTTCCAACTCCAAATAAGGGACAAAAGGTCAAAATACCGGACAAATTCCCGACGGCAATTTGTTGACTGACTTGCCCGTGGCGTGAATGATGAGTTGGCCCTGGTACTGGACTGTACACAGACCACAGCCGGCAAGCCATGCTGAGGAGTTTTGGCCCGGCACTCCATCCAATTCATGAACCGATGATCGGTCATGATAAGGAGGGGTGGTGGTGTCGGCTGTAAGCGAAGGACCGAACATCGGACAGCTATCCGGGCTGCTGACCGACGGGGCCACAGGCGAGGCGCTGCTGCTGCACTAACTCGGGACGGGCGAGGCAGGGCCGGATGCGTGCTCCAACCCGACAGTCCCCCTTACCCAAATTGCAGCAGTCAAATACGGGACAAGGGCGGGCCCGTACAGGACAAACCAATTTAGCCCAAAATACGGGATGTCCCGGATAATACGGGACAGTTGGCAACCCTAATTATAGGCTCCATCTTTCCTTGATCATAGTTGCTGGCTTTGATTTGTTTTCTTCATACTTTTCATTGGCATATTATTACAGAACAAATGCCAGATGATGAGGATATTTATAGGCAACGACGCATGCTGTATGTACAGGCGAATATTCTCCTGCATAAATTTGGTGCTTGTGCAGATGTGGTGAAGATGTTGCTTTTTAAAGCATACTGCACACCACTCTACACTGCGCACCTGTGGTCGAACTATGGAAAGACAAGTATGCAGAGACTAAAGGTGGCATATATCGATGCCATGAGAACACTGCTAAGGCAACCTAGATGGTGTAGTGCCAGTAATATGTTTGTGGCTGCAGGAGTCAGTACTTTAGAAGCTATCCTAAGACATCACATCATATGTGAGCTGTTATGTTATGTTCTGTTATGTTGTCTGTTTATGATGTCTTGTATATTTTTCTGTACAGCACTTTGGTCAACATTGGTTGTCTTAAAGTGCTTAACAAATAAAGTAGGATTGGATTGGATCACATGTATAAATTAATTTGCAGGATAAATGACTCTAAAAATGTGCTTATTGTGGCCTTGTCCAACATAAGGGTTAGCACTACACGCTACGAATCCCTGCTGTGGAGACACTGGTATCATTGTCTCATTGTAGGACATTGATCATTCTTTTAATCTGGATTTTTAACTTATGTATTGTGGTTTTAAAAAATATATAAATTATGATGTTTTTATGTGATATACCAAGATTTTATATGTATTTTATGATATTTAATATGCAATGCATGTTTAATGTAATGTTGCCCCTTGTCTGGACCTTGAGTCTGCAATAAAGTTTATTATTATTAAGTTTATTATTATTATTATTATTATTATTGTTATTATGTTTATACTTTTAACCTTTTTTATATCTTTAGTTTCCCTCTACCCCGATTCACAGTCTCGACCCGAAATATCACCTTTTCCTTTCCACCAGTGATGCTACCTGACTGCCAGCATTAATTGTCTAACCCAGTTGATTGGTGCCCAATCCACACTACATGTTCATTCCCTCCACTACTGCCTGGTGATGCACAGCAGAAAGTGAATTTGAGTATTCTGATATTCTGTTGAAGGAAGTGATACAATTACCAGTAAGGATTGTGTGGGGGAAAAAGAAAACCTGCAGATGGTGGTATCTCTCAATCACCTTTAGTTTCAGAGCCCCGTCTACTGGGGGAAAATTCGAGCCGCTGATCAGCACAAATCAATGTCCCAATGAGATCGAGATCGGCCACCTCACTCGGCCTAGGTACCATATTTTCGGGAGGAAATTTCAAGTGCACTCTCGTCCAGATTACCGGAGGGGCCAGACCATGAGTTGCCGGAAATTCGGTGGTGGACCTGTGCTATGTTTACATATCTGTTGTGCTGCTGCAAGTAAGAAATGTTATTGTTCCACTTTTGGGGCATAGCACAATAAAACACTCTCTAACTTCAAGTAACCCTTGCATTCCTTTCCTCTCCATCCCACTTCCACCCAAGTCGTACCAGCTTCCGAGTCATCTTGTTGAGTATCATTGTGCTCGTTCTCACCTAGGCCATAGCCAACAATGGGCTGTTTCCTTTATCATTGTTATTTTTTTGCATGTTTCATTCATTGTGCTATACCTCTATACACCATCATAGTAAGATTAAACGAGAACTTATCAGTTTGAAGTTTGATCTGTATTTTATGAGGAGTTACGATGAGGGATTTCGTGAAGACCCCGCTTCCAGCGCATGCGTGTCATTCTTCAAAGCAGCGGTGTGAGGTCACAGAAACCTATAATGACCTAAGATAGTAAGATTATCAAAGATATACCAGTTTGTGATATGATCATTAGAGGGTGGGAGCGGAGGGCACGAAATCCCTCATCGTAACTCCTCATAAAATACAGATCAAACTTCAAACTGGTAAGTTCTCGTTTAATCTTACTATTTTACTTCGGAGTCACGTGAGTGACTTCGTGAAGATTTCAAAGCTCTGTGACCTCATGCCGTGGAACGAGTCCATGCTTCACAACTGCCTTGGGCATTGGGAGAGAGCATCATTAGTAAGTTTAAAAACACACTTATACAAAAACTTGTATGGTAACAAACAAAATTAAATTTATTAAAGTAAATCATAGCCCTGTATTTTCTAGGGCAAATTATATAGTTGAACCTAAAATAGTTTCTGAAAATGATGATGATGATGGCTCCAAAACTGGTTTATTATAAAACCTTTGGAATGTCCTCTCGGATGACCATCCTGCCAGTCTAAGTATCTGGTCCGTGGGTACCTCCAGCATTTTCGCTGCGGATGTTGCGGCAGCCCTGGTGGAATGAGATTTAAACACATCAGTATCTATCCCTGCCATCTTTAGGACAATTTTGAGCCACCTTGAAATAGTTTGGGTCGTGACCCTTTTGTGCGGCTTCTTGTAACTGATTAGCAAAGCCTTTTCCTGACCTCGTATGCTGTTCGTATTATTGATGTATAAACGGATGTGCCTCACAATACATAGTTGTTCGTCATATGGATATGACCTGAAAACGATCACTTGACCCGATGAACCTGGTCTGTTTTGTTTGATTAACTCCTGGATGATAAACACCAGTTTCTCGGGTGAGGTGATCATGGAGTCCAGTCTTAGTTTACTTAACGACTGGACTCTTTGAGCGGTAACAAGTGCCATAAGCATCACCATCTTCATGGTAAGTTTCTGGAGTGACAAAGCTGTTATGGGCGACCAGCCCCTCAGCATATTGAGAACAACCCCCACGTCCCAGATTTCGGAGTACCTGGCTTTAGGAGGATTTGCATTAAATATGCCCCTCATCAATTTTATTACCAGGGGGTGTGATCCCACTGTGTTCCGCTCCAATCCTTGTGCCAGATAATTGGAAAGTGCACTTCTTGCACTATTGATGGCACTGTAGCCCAAACGGTTATCATGATGAAGGCTTGTTAAGAATTCTAATACAGCCGGAATGTTGTTGGCCCTCTGGTCCAAGTTGTTGCGGAAGCAGAATAAGCCCTATTTCTTTATGTGTCCAAGGTACTGCTTCCTTGTTGACAGTCTTTGAGCCGATGAGATCAGATTCATTGTGCTGTCTGAGAGCCCCATGCCGTGTAGTGGGTCGTTTAGACTCTACAAATCAATAGATCCATAGTCTTATGGCATGGATGGCTATCCCCCGTTACTGGATGAATTAATAACTTTGAGCTATTTCCAATGAGGGAACATGGTTCTAATACCATCCCGTGTATGACTGAATACCACGGTTGAGTAGGCCAATCGGGTACTATGAGAATCCCAGATGCCGAGTCTTGTTGAATTTTCCTTAGTACCCGATTGATGAGGCAGAACGGGGGAAAAGCATAAAAGAAACAATTCCCCCAATGCAAAGAGAAAGCATCTGTAGCTTCTGCCCCAGGGTCTGGTTCCCAAGAAACATACCTTGGTAACTGGTGATTCAGCCTAGATGCAAACAAATCAATATCTGGTCTACCATATTTTGCTGTAATTTCTGCAAATATATCTTTATTTAACATCCATTCCGTGTTCTCGTTAAATTTACGTGACCTGGTGTCCGCCACTAAATTTTGCTTACCTGGCAGGTAAGTAGCCGATATCCATATATTCCTTTGGATACACCATTGCCAAATTAAATTTGCCAATTGATCACAAGATGTCGAAATGTTTCCACCCATGTGATTGATATATGCCACTGTGGTGGTATTATCAATTTGTAATTGTACATGCTGGTGGTTAATAGCTGAGCAATATGACTTAAGGCCATAAAAGGCCCCTAACATTTCTAGGTAATTAATTCCAAGTGAGTTAAGCAATACTGCCTCTTCTTCCTTCCATCTCCCTCCACAACTAGAAACAGAGTTAGTTGCTCCCCAACCAATGGCGCTGGCATCTGTTTGTAATACCATAGACGGGTTGTCAATAATAATGGGGTTTGAGCAATACCTAATATTCTGAACCCACCACTGTAGTTCAATGATAGCTTCCGTAGGCAGCTCCATAGGTCTATCAAAATGACCTTTATTAATTTTGAGTGCTCTAATTTTGGCTCTTTGCAAATTTTGATAATGTAATGGTCCAAATTGTGTGGCCGGAAAAGTGGCCACAATCTTCCCAATTATTCGGGCTACCCGTCTAATGGAGGGTCTGACGGTGTTAAGAAGCATGCTGCAATCCTCCTGCAGGGCTGCGGCTTTATTTATAGGTAAAGTTATTAACATATTGACCGTGTTAATGGTGAACCCCAAATAATCCATATTAGTTGCTGGAATCAAATTACATTTAATTGGATGGATGACAAACCCTAGTTGTTCAAACAATAGTTTAGTGGCGCGCACTGTTTGATATGCCAATTCATAAGTTGAGCCAACAATAAAGATGTCATCTAAATATGCCATTACCGTATGGCTTTGTTTACATAACAACGCCAAAGCGGGTTTAAGTATTTTTGTAAATAACCTAGGGGCAGATGTTAGCCCATTTGGTAAGGCTCTATACTGCCAAAGTTCCCCCATCCAGTTAAACTTCAAATACCGTCTGTGATCCCTGCTGATGGGTACTGTATAATAAGCATCTTTTAAATCAATGCTTGCCATATAGAACCCCGTTGACACTAATTCTTTAGCAGTAATAAAAGTATCCATTTTAAAGTGAATATGTTGAACAAAAGTGTTCAACGTAGAAAGGTCAATAATAATCCTGCAACCCCCATCTTTTTTATTTCTAATAAAGATGTTAGATACAAATTCCAATTTTTCATGAACAGTATGCTCAATCACACCTTTAGAGGACAATCTTTGTAGCTCCCTGTGGGCCTTAGATAGTTCCTCTTTGGCAAGGACAAAAGTCCTTTGAGGTGTATGTTGTACTGGGGGTTTTTGGGGATAAATAAATTCTATAAGATAACCTTGAATACTGCTAAGAATATATGAGTCTGTAGTGATTTTACCCCATTCATAGCTATAGTATTGCAACCCCCCCCCCACCATAGTGGGTCCCTTTTTTATAGCAGAACCACACCCACCTACCTCCATGGTTACTGGTGGTTTACTTATTTCTTGGGTTTCTTGAAAAAAGGGGGTTCCGGTTTGATGTCCTTGCGGGTTTGAGTGTGAGGTTGAGGCTTCCGTGTCTTCCAGGGTGGCCGGCCCTGGCCATATCCTAAAAAAGGCTGCGGTTGGTAATGCTGAGGTTTGACAGTGCGGCTGGTGTGAGCCACATTCTTGGGTCTTGCGTGTGGCTGATACCTCGCTCCAAAATATGCCTTCGCACTGGCCTTAATGAGCCCTAGTGTTTTTGCTTCCTCGTCAAGTTTTTTGACTTGTGCGGTCAGATCTTTCCCAAACAACAGAGTTGATGTATTAGCCGTTTTCTGCTTGCAGATAGGCGCATATCTGGGGTCTAGCGTTGGCTGGATGGCCGTCTTCCGCATACTATTCAGTTCGTACTGCACATTGCAAAACAGAGCTAGTGCATCCTGGTGATTCTTGGTGAGCTCTGTCTTGTCCAATGTGCGGGTGTAGGCCGTGATTCCTGCTGTCAGCCCCTTAAGTGCTCTCTGAATTTTGAGGTCTTGATTCCTTATGGTCCTCCCCATATGTTGCCAAATGGACTGGTTCACAGCGGACACTTGTAATGCCTCACAATTCCCCGGTGGCAGATGTCTGGCCAGAGTTTCGGTGAATACGTCTTGCTGTAGCTTGTGGCCAGACATATAGTTGATACTGGCTGCCATCCGGGGATCCAAGTCTACCCCAGTTTGACTTGGCATAAAATACGTAGCAACCATGTCCAGCAGAGTCCCTGCCTTATCGGGATCATGTGCCTCCGTATCGTCAGGCTCTGGCCCCTCAGGGTCCTGCCCACTCTCCTCCGAGGAGTCTGAAATTTGTGGGGGTCCCTCACGGGGTACCCTTATGGGGCTTGCCTGCTCACTCTGGCAAGTCTCCTTCTCGGGACTGCCACTATTAATGAGCTCCACGAGCAGCTCCTTTAAGCGCTCTCTGTGCTGGGCTGCACTAGGCATTTTAAACTGCCCCAGCTCATGCAGGCTTTCAGCAATTTGCTCTCCCCTGATATATCCCAGCTGCTCCCGTCCCTGGTACTCACAGGTGCCGGCTTGTGGGCTTGCTTCCTTGGGCCGCTGACCACACAGTTCCTTAGTGTTTCCCCGGTCCGCGGCGTCTTTTGAGTGCTCTGTGTGCACCCATTCATAGCGGGTTAATTGCATCCCGCGTTCCTCAGCCGCAGTGTGTTGACACGGGCTGGTCTGCCGTTGCGGAAAAAAGTCGGGTTTTTCCAAATGATGCGTCTTCCTCCGAACTTTTCCTCCCGCCCGGGCCATAGGTTTTGGTGGTGCCAGAACTGTTTCTGGCACAGCTGGTACTTCTGTCGAGGTGTCCATAGTCGGCGGCTGCTGTTCCTGCCGTTCACCGGTGTTTTCCACTCGATTGTCGGGCAGCTTCTTTGCAGGCCGTTTTCTGGTAACTCTATCCATTTTCACCTAAAATGTAAAATGTAGAGTCCTTACCTGTCTTTTGCTGGTCCTTTTGTACTCTCCCGTTGCTGGGGACGTCCTCCCCCTCCTGTTTGACTCGTACAATGCGTGTAGCGATATGACACGCATGCGCTGGAAGCGGTGTCTTCACGAAGTCACTCACGTGACTCCGAAGTAAAATCTATATCTCTTGCTTCTTCTACCCGACTCTCCATCTGAAGAAGGGTCTCAACCCAAAACATCACCTATAGCTTTCCCTGAGAGATGCTATCTGACCCGCTGAGTTACTCCAGCACTCCAATACACTCTGAATTTGACTCTTAATACTCTAACCATAGCGCCTGTGCAAAGAACAAACACTTGGAAAATATTTCCATCCAACATTTACCAACTCAGGTAAGCAACTGTTTACTAATGGAAAATTAAGCCAGTTGGCAATGTGACCAGAGATGAGATGGCAATTAATCCAAATTATTCATATTTTTAATTGTTGGAAAATGCTGTTATTTTTTTTCAAGTTAGATTGCGTCATTTTGCTACCCTTGGATTTTCCCAGAACGATAATAGTTTAGTTTAGTTTATTGCCACATGCACCGGGGTACAGTGAAAAGCTTTTTGTTGCCTGCTAGCCAGTCAGCGGAAAAACTATACATGATTATCATTGAGCCATCCACAATTTGCAGATACCTGTACATGATAAAAGTAATAACGTTTGATGCAAGAAGTCCAGGAAAGTACAATTAAAGATAGTCCGAGGGTCTTCAATCAGGTTGATAGTAGCTCAGGACCGGTCTCCAGTTGTTGGTAGGATGGTTCATTTGCCTGATAACAGCTGGGAAGAAACTGTCTCTGAATCTGGAGGTGTGCGTTTTCACACTTCTGTACCTCTTGCTTGACGGAGAGGGGAGGAGGGAGTGACCGGGGTGAGAGTCATCATTGATTGTGCTGGTGGCTTTGCTGAGGCAGCGTGAAGTATAGATGGTGTCAATAGAATGGAGGTTGGTTTGGCAACTGCTCTGTCTCCGACCGGAAGGCATTGCAGAGGGTGGTGAAAATTGCCCAACGCATCACCGGTTCCTCGCTCCCCTCCATTGAGTCTGTCCAAAGCAAGCGCTGTCTGCGGAGGGCGCTCAGCATCGCCAAGGACTGCTCTCACCCCAACCATGGACTGTTTACCCTCCTACCATCCGGGAGGCGCTACAGGTCTCTCCGTTGCCGAACCAGCAGGTCGAGGAACAGCTTCTTTCCGGCGGCTGTCACTCTACTCAACAACGTACCTCGGTGACTGCCAATCACCACCCCCCCCCCCCGCGGACCCTTATTATTATTTATTCAAATCGTTTGCTATGTCGCTCTTCCTGGGAGATGCTAAATGCATTTTGTTGTCTCTGTACTGTACACTGACAATGACAATTAAAATTGAATCTGAATCTGAATCTGAATCTGGTTTGTGTGATGGTCTGGGCGGCATTTTTTGTATTTGTATTGTATTGTATTTTAATGACCACACAGCCAGGCTGGTGGAATATTGGGTTGTCAGCAGCGATACAATAATAAAGAACACACAACCATAATTAAAAAAAAAATTAAAAAAAAATAATGTAACACAAACATCCACCATATCATTCATCACTGTGGTGGAAGGCACAAAAACTTGGCCAGTTCTCCTCCATTTCCCCCCCCCCCCCCCCATTGGACAGGACCAGAGTCCAGAGTCAGTCCAGGATCGGCTCTTCCACACTGGAGACCGCGGCTTTAAGTGGTTGTAGGCCGCAGGCTGGCGGCCGAGATTTAAAGTCTCTGCCGCAGCCAGAAGCACCGTAGACTGCAGGGCCGGCGGTCGAAGCTCCCCTCCAGGGGTGTTGGTAAGTCCATAAGTGATGGCTTCTTCTTCCCCCGGGTCCCCCATGAGGGATCCCGGGCTGTAGACGCCGCACCAGCTGGAGCTCTGCAGACCGCGACTTCAGGCTGCGACTTCAGGCTGCCAGCTGCCCCGGGCCAGCGAAACCGAGCGCTCCCCTCCAGCGGGGGCTCACAAAAAAGTCGCCTCTCCATGGAGGAGGCGACCGAAGCGGTTTCCCCCTTACCTCCCCCCACACCACCCCCCACACAAAACACACAAAGAAAGACAAAATACATACTTTAAAACATACTAAAAAATAAGAAAAAGTTGAAAAAAAACTGACACGCTGTTGACATGGCTGCTGCCAGAGCCTCTACTACTCTGCAATTCCTTGCGGTCCTGGATGGAGCTGTTGCCAAACCATGCTGTGATGCATCCCCATAAAAATGCTTTCTATGGTGCATTTGTAGAAGTTGTTGAGAGTTGTTGGGGACATGCTGAACTTCCTAAACCTTCTAAGGAAGTAGAGGCATTGATGTGCTTTATTGGTCATTGCTTCAATATGGCTTGGCCAGGACAAGTCGCTGGTGATATTTACTCCTAGGGCTGCACTACGTCAGGACAGGTGAGGCAGGGCCGGATGCAGCTCTCCAAACCAACAGTCCCTTCGAACCGAATAGTAGCAGTGAAATACGGGACAAGGGTGGTCCCGTATGGGACAAACCACATGAGCCCAATATATATACGGGATGTCCCGGCTAATAAGGGTCAGCTGGCAACCCTACTCACCAGGCCCTGAGGAAAGCAGTTACGTTGCATGGGGAACATGGCTGCTGCGGATGAACAGAGGCAGAAGAAGGGCACGTTAGATCAACATGTGAGGGAGAAGGGAACAAGACAGGTTGCACACACGCACTCACACTCACTCACTCATACATACCCACACACACACTGACACACACACCAACACACATATGCACACACACTCTCACACACACACCCGCAAACACACTCATGCACACACACGCATACACATGCACACTCACTCACACACTCACTCACTCACATACAAACACACTCACTCACACACACTCACACACACTCACACACTCACTCACACACATACAAACACACTCACTCACAAACTTTGCGCACAAAGTCTGGGCCAAAACTCCTCAGCTTGCCTGCTGGCTGGGCTTTGTGTTCTGCTGCAAGCTATGTCCAGCACCCCATCCAACGCACGAACCGATGATCGGCCATGAGAGGAGGGTGGTGGTGTCGGCGGTAAACGAAGGTCCGAAGGTCGGACAGTTGGCCGGATTGCCGACCGACGGGGCCACGGGCGAGGCGCTGCTGCTGCACTCCATGGGCTGCACTACGTCAGGATGGGTGAGGTGGGGACGGAAGCAGCGCTCCGACTCGACAGTCCCCTCACCCGAGTAGTAGCAGTCAAATACGGGACAAGTGTGGTCTTGTATGGGACAAACCCATTTAGCCCAATATACGGGATGTCCCGGCTAATACGGGACAGTTGGAAACCCTAGTGTCTGTGACCAGGAGGAAGCAGCTCCTCCAAATGTGTGTCCACAGGTTCCTAATGTCCACCAGTGTCTGTAACCAGGAGTATGCAGCTCCTCCAAATGTGTGTCCACAGGGTCCTAATGTCCACCAATGCCTGTAACCTTGAGGGTGTAGCTCTGCCAGTTGTATGTCCACAGGCTCTTGCAAAGTCCAACTATTGTTTACAACATTGAACTCAAGACCATTGGGGCAGGTGGCTGCTGGGTGCAAAACTGACCCCATCGTTCTATCTGTGAATGTGGGACCTTTACGCATCTGCAGGATCCTAAAATTTGTCCTGTGACTAGACTGTGGTCTCGCTGCCTTAGTGGGTGACGAGACATAGTAAGTGAATTTTCCACAACCGGTTTGCACACGCTGACTGGGTGCAAACTCATGATGTCCAGTTGAAGGGTTGCACTGACCTGACCACACTGGCTGGGGAACTTTTGAGGGACTAGATGTCTAGCCATTAGGACACTGTGCTTACAGGGGTCGGGGACCTAACATCCACCAGGCAGAAGGACCCTTGCATTTACAGCACAGACAGCTGCACAACCTCTGGGTCCTAACTTCTGCCCATCAGCCCAAAACAATTTATGTAGAAGTGAATATCCACTCTGTATACCAGAAATTTGATTTGATTTGATTGATTTTATTCAATTTATTGTCATTGTCTTCAATTAAGAGACAAGGAAATGCTATTTCCAATACAGTCTTACGAATAAAAAACCCCCAAAAAAACACGATAGATTCGATTAGATTCGATTAGATTAGATCCTTTATTTGTCATTCAGATCTTACGGTCTGAACGAGATGTCGTTACCTGCAGCCATACATACAATAATAAACAACAGAACAGACAGTAAACACAAATTAACATCCACCACAGTGAGTCCACCAAGCACCTCCTCACTGTGATGGAGGCAAAAATCTTAAGGCTGCTGTCTCTTCCCTCCTCTTCTCCCGCTGCGCTGAGGCGATACCCCACTGGGCGATGGTAAGTCAGTACCGCGTTTCACCGAGCTCCGCGAACGGGCCGGTCCACAACACAGACATCCCCACAGCCGCACCAAAGTTCCCCACTGTGAGGGAAGGAACCAAAGTCCAGTCAACCACCTCGCTGATGTTCCCTGATGTTCACCTGTGGTTGTGACCTCCCGAGCCCCCCGCAGTCACCGCTATGTTCACGCCCTCTCGCCGGGAATGATGGAACCCCAACGTCGAACAGAGGAACATCCTCAGCAGCCTGGACCTCTGAATCGGCCACCTCCCACCGGAGTCCGCAGCTCCCGATGTCCACAGGCCGAGCTGGGTGGAGATTCAATGCTGGCGGCCCCGACAAAGGGACCCAGGACTCCGCGATGTTGGTCAGCGCCATCTGCGTTGGGAGCTCTGCAAACCACAGCTCTGCGATATCGATGCAGCAGGCCCAACACTCTGGAGCTTTAAACAGCGATCCCAGGTGAGGCATCACCCGCTCCGTGATGTATCCAGCGCTGCTCCGCCGCTGCTGAAGCTCTGGTCCGGTCCCGGCAGGAAAGGCCACGCCAATCCAGTTGGTAGGCCTCGAGGAGGGGGGCGAGGGCGTGACTCGGATAATAGTCACATCCTCGCCAGGAAGTGGCTGAAGGACGGTTTCCCCCTTACCATATCCCCCTCCCCCACATAAAATACTAAAAAAAAACATACTTTAAACATATTAAAAATAAAAAAAGATAAAAAGACAAACAGACTGTATGCGGAGGCAGCCATCAACAGCGCCACCGGATGTGCTTACACTCACTGTCTGCATCGCTGCAGGATACTAATCCTCATATGCATAAACCACAAACACAGCAAGGCTCGTTTCCCTTTCCGCTGACTCTCAGTCGGAAGAAGGGTCTCGACCCGAAACATCACCTATTCTTTTTTTTCCAGATATACTATCTGACCCACCGAGTTATTCCAGCTTTTTATGTCTATCAACGCTTTAGTTTAGTTTAGAGATAGAGATACTGCGCAGAAACAAGCCCTTCGGCCCACCAATTCTATACCGACCAGTGATACCTGCATACCAACACGATGCTACACACACATCAGGGACAATTTACAATTTTAACAAAGCAAACTGGCCTGCAAACACATTCGTTTTTGGAATGTGGGAGGAAACCAGAACGGCCAGTAAAAATCCAAGCAGGTCACGGGGAGAACGTACACATTCAATACAGACAGCACCCGTGGTTAGGATCAAACTCAGGGCTCTGGCTCTGTAAGGCAGTAACTCTACCACTGCTCCACCATGCCGCCCAGTGTGGTAATGGAGGAGCTCAATGTGGTCGACACTTGTCTCAAAAGGGAAAGCAACAATGTGCCTTTTCAGGACCCTAAAGCTCCCATTGTATTCTCCTTCATGATACTTAACCCTCATAAAGCACCTGGACCCGATGGTATACTTAACCATCTTTTCTGAATTGTGTGGTCCACTTGCTGGAGTTTTTGGTGACATCTTCAATCTTTCATTATTCAGGTCAGAGGCTCCCATCTGCTTCAAAAGGGCATCAATAATACTGGTCCCCAAGAACCGAAAGGTGACATGCTTCAAAAACTACTGACGGATGGTACTAATGTCCATGGTTAACAACATGTTTGAGAGAATATAGGCAGAAAATGCTGTAGTAACTCAGCGGGACAGGCAGAGAGAAGGAATGGGTGATGTTTCGGTAACGTCTCGAGACCCTTCTTCAGACTGAAGAAAATACTCCAGCATTTTGTGTCTATATTCAATCTAAACTAGCATCTACAGTTTTTCCTACACAAAGTGTTTGAGAGGTTGGTTATGGTACATGTCAACTGCTGCTATAGCAAGGACCTATACGTTCTTCTTCTGAAGAGTTCTGACCCAAAATGTCACCTATCTATGTTCTCCAGAGATGCTACCTGGCCCACTGAGTTACTCCAGCACTTTGTGTTCATTTGCGTATCTGCAGTTTCTTATTTCTAAAATTAGAAACATAGAAACATAGAAAATAGGTGCAGGAGTAGGCCATTCGGCCCTTTGAGCCTGCAACGCCATTCAATATGATCATGGCTGATCATCCAACTCAGTATCCTGTACGAACTTCTGAAACTTCTGAAGGAACTCTGCAGATGATGTGAAATGGTGATCATCCCTACACTTTCACTGCTACGTGATCTGCTAAATTCCTCGGTGCATCTCCTAAATTCCTCCTGCAGTTTGTTTTTGCTTCCAATTCAAGCATTTTCAATCGAGTGTCTACACTGATCAATGAGCTTCTGCTGGATCCTAATGACCCAGCCCATCTACACGTCCGGCCAATTTGCCAGGAAGCTTGTGCTCAAGATTACTTTTGGTTATGTGATGTTGAAAGGAGGAAGTTGCATCTTACTCTAAAGAGGTTTCAGGTGGTAATGTCTGGATTACTTCCATTAGTTCATAAATTCATGTTATAGCAGCAGAATTAGGCCATTTGGCCCATCACGTCTAATCTGACATTCAATCATGACTGATCTACACTCTCAGCCCAATTCTTCTGCCTTCTCCCCATAACCACTGACACACGTACCAATCAAGAATCTATCAATCTCTGCCTTAAAAATATCCATTGACGGTCTCCACAGCTATCTGTGGCAATGAATTCCACAGATTCACCATTTGAAGAAATTCTTCCTCATCTACTTTCTCAAGGTACGTCCTTTTATTCTGTGGCTACAGCCTCTGGTCTTGCACTCTCCCTCTCATGCAAACATCCGATGTCCTTCCAGGTGAGTACCAGAATAGGAGCACTTTTCAGATGAATTTATGATGTAAGGGATCGTATATGAGGAAGGCTGTAGATTTGAGGATCTTTGAGACAGTTTCTTTGAAAGGTGGGAGCTCTATAAGATAGACTGATAGCACCAGAATGCAAAGGGTCCTACCTCCTTGCAATGAGGTTTATCCCTAGTACTGATCGGGAGAATTTATACTAACTTTTCAGGAAGAGGGGCACAAAGTCGTTGTGCCATTAGGAGGGGTTGGATGCAGTCAAAAATAGAACGTAAGGAAACTAAGGCTATCCAGAGGGCAATCTCACACACATGTTTAATGTAAACAGGAGGAAACCACCAAATTTCATCTATTTCAATGCACGGAGTCTAACTGGTAAGGCAGATACTGATCATGAGCACGAGAACTTGATATTGTTGCATTCACAGAGATATGATTGAATGAAGGGCGGGACTGTTAATTCAATGTTCCAGTGTGTAAATGCTACAGGTGTGCCAGGGTGGGTGACCTTAAATGTGAAGGTGGCATTGCCGTATTAATTGCAGTTCAATATTTGCAATTGCAATACAAAAGCTTCAGTACACATGATAATAAACTAAACTAAACTCAACTCAATCAAGGAACAGTAATGAGGTAGGATAATTTGGAAGGCTCTTCAAATGTGGCCCTATTAGGCTGAGGGCTGAGGAGCTTTTTCGTTCAAGTTTGTGACCCAATTCACGGACTACCTGAATTTTTAACATATTGTGTAAAAATATTATATAAATCATACCTGAAACTCATCAAGGACAAAACCTGCACATATTTTAAAAATATGAGAAAAATCTCAAATTTTCCAAGTATTAATTGTCCAATCAATGCACGTTTGACATTGAGGTCGGATGACCAATCTTGTGCTTTGATTTATGGTCACTGGGCAGCGAGGACCCTGGGATCATGGCTGCCTCCTAATTACATCAAAAGAATAGCAAGGTTTTCATGGAATAAAGGTAACTAGACTAAGTGGGAGGGCTGGTCCCCCAAAGCAATATTCCACCTCTCCACCAATATTGCTGGCTAGTGGGGGGGGCTTTTTGGAACGCTAGTATGTGTGCTGCGGGCTGAAGGGACTATTTCCAGAGGGCTAGTGTGGGCATTGTGGGCCAAATTGATTCTTGAGCTGGCAGCTTAGTCACTCAGGCCTGGTGGGCTGGCAGCACAGTCACTCAGGCCTGGTGGGCTGGCAGCAGAGTCACTCAGGCCTGGTGGGCTGGCAGCTCAGAAACTGCCAGAAATTCTTCCCAAAACAGATGAGAGACTGTGAGAGAGAAGGGGCAGAGGGTGGAGAATCAATTTTAGACTTTTTTCATCTTTTTCTGCAATTCACAGCCATGAAGGAGGAAAATCTACCCTGGCCTGGATCTCACAGGGATACTGGGGTGAGGTTTAATACTTGCAGAGGGAATACTTACTGATGGGCTGAAGGGATTTCTCCTGGGCTAGTACAGGCCTGGGGCTCTTTAAAAAAAAATCGGCGTAAAATCAGGGTAACATCTCAGTGAAAGGCACTTTTTCTGGACTTTTCCTGACCTCGCACGGGCCTTTTGGGCCAAAATGCTCCTCGTGGGCTATTACGGGAATTTTGGGCAAAAGGGACTGGTTTCTTGGCTAATACGGACCTTGTGGGCCAAAATTAGTAGTTTCAGGCAGGCTAAACAACCCATTTCATTTCATTTTCATTTCTTTTCACGTACATGGCAGGCCAAACAGCTGATTGCATTTTCATTTCACTTCCATTGCCATTGCAGTTCCAAGCACAGGGAAGGCCAAACAGCTGATTGCATTTTCATTTCACTTCCATTACCATTGCAGTTTCAAGAACAGGGCAGGCCAAACAGCTGATTGCATTTTCATTTCACTTCCTTTGCCATTGCAGTTACAAGCACAGAGCAGGCCAAACTGCTGATTGCATTTTCATTTTACTTCCATTGCCATTGCAGTTTCAAGCACAGGTCAGGACAAGCCAAACAGCTGATTGCATTTTCATTTCACTTCCATTGCCACTGCAGTTTCACGCACAGGGCAGGCAAAGCCAAACAGCTGATTGCATTTTCACTTCACATCCATTGCCATTGCAGTTTCAAGCACAGGGCAGGCCAAGCCAAACAGCTGATTGCACTTTCACTTCACTTCCATTGTTATTGCAGTTTCAAGCACAGGGCAGGCCAAGCCAAACAGAGCCAAGGGAATATAGATTATGAAAGAAAACTGGCAGGGAACATACAAACTGATTGCAAAGGTTTTTTTATAGATATGTGAAGATGAAAAGATGAGTTAAAACTAATGTTGGTCCCTTGCAGTCAGAAACAGGTGAATTGATCATGGGGAACAAGGACATGGCAGACCAATTGAATAACTACTTTGGTTCTGTCTTCACTAAGGAAGACTTAAATAATCTGCTGGAAATAGCAGGGGACCAGGGGTCAAATGAGATGGAAGAACTGAGTGAAATCCAGGTTAGCCAAGAAGTGGTGTTAGGTAAATTGAATGCTTACTAACATCCTCCAAACTAGTTCCTTCCTTGCTTGCATGGTTCAGAATGATTTTTTTTTTAAAAACCTGGGAGAAAAAAATGCAGACATGACATCATTTTATCAGGGGGTCATTTGAGCTGTAGACACTGTTGGTTTTCGGTGCGGTCCTCTGAGGTGGAAGGGGGTCGTGCTCATTTACGGACTAATTTGCCAGAGACCATCCTTGAGTAAAACGTACATGGTTGAAGCCAGTCTTCAACATAGTCGAAGGAGGTCGAAGGAGGTCTTCTTCATTGTTGAGGGAGGTCTTCAATATAGTCGTAGGTGGTGGTACATATGGTTGAGGAAGGTCGTAGGAGGTCGTAGGTCACCGTGACCTTGATTTTTTTTTTAGTCGCTTAAGGTAGTCAGAGGTTGCGGTGGAGGTCGCCCAAGTGGGACAGGGGCTTTAGGTTCAGAACTTCCTTTTGTTTTAGTAAAGGTAGAACCTTTGATAGTTGCAATTGGTTTAGAATCTTGAATCCTCCCATGGCGTGGATCTAACATGAACAGTACTACCCTTTCAAGAAAGCCACCAGGTGAAGCAACATGGCTTCTCCATTCTTTTTTTCCATTATCCGTCCTGTTTTATCTCTCCACTTTTCTCTAAGTCTATAGGGCAATTTTAGAATGATGGCTCTAGTATTACTAACAACATTCATTTCCTCCACGTGGTCGAGAAGTGTAATCCGCTGTGATATTTCTTCGAGCTACAACAACCTCCAAGAAATATCACAAACTCAATTTATGCCCCCACATCTTCTGACTTGATATCTTTCCAAGCATAGGCCTTCTTCATGTTTGCGCTAGCAATCCTCTGTTCATTACTAGAACATTCTTCAAGCAACCTTCTTGCCTCGCGATAGCCATGGCCACCAGGCCTATTTGGACAACTTTCTACAAGCACCTTTGCATGTCCGTCCACTTGTGTAATGCACCAGAAATCGTAAGCGTTCTATTTCATCAGTAGTTTTCATTTCTACTCCTTCATAAAACGCCATCATGAAAGTTACGTACTGCAAAGGATCACCATCGTACCTAGGAATTTATATTGGTGGAAGAGAGATTGTGTTGAGCTATGAGCTTGCTGAATTCAGTTTGACTCCTCACCAATTCATAGAATTCACCTTGAGATCCTTGGCTTGGCGCAGACAGATGATAAACAGGCCTCTGACGCATACTGAATTGGTGGTTTGTTACCACCAGCAGGCCTATAAATGTGTTGCTTCGGTCTAACATCCTGTTGTTGAGATAAACATTTGTCGGCCAGTGGTCCAGTGGTTGTTCAAAGCCATCAAATCTGGTGGTCCGCGGTTGCGGATTTAATCCAGCTGCCGTCTTCCCGTCTTCCCATCAGACACTTTAGAGCCACCTCTTGAACTTTGGCCCTCCAGTATCTCAATCTTCGTCCCAGCTTCTTCCAACTTCGTATCCAGTTCCAACCGTTACTTCTCTCTCTTTAACTGCCTTTCTTTGTTCCACAACCTCTCTCCTTGTCTGTTCCTCACATGCCTTGGCCACTCTCCTTGTCTGCTCTGCACGTGCCTCAGCCTCTCTCTTCGTCTGTTACAACTGTTCTTTCTGTGCTTCAATCTCATGCTTTCTCGTCAAGGTGGCAACGTAGCGAAAGAGCAGCCATAGTTGATTCAGCTTCCAAACGAGCAGAGGCTCTTGAAATTGAACTGGCTTCTGAACTAGACTTATGTATTCATCTTCTTGTTGAAACATTCGAGATAGTGTTACTTCATGTTCAATTTCAACACCTTGTTGCGTAGCATCTCCTGTTATAGCACACGCGGTCCTTTGATCAACTTCAGCTAACCATTTCTCCACATTCTCAACAACGCCGTTAAGATATTCAATCGCTTCTTGAAACCACTGATTACATTCTTTGCGTTCCTCATCAGGCAGTGATAGGCTCAGTAATAAGTAGCGGTTTTGTGCAAACTCAAGGCGGAGATTGACTAGACGCCCATGATTAGATTTTACTCTATCAGCATTCTCTTCAAGGCACATGAGTTCATCCTGGAACTCTATTAAATCGATAACCCACTTCCACAGGTTGTTTAACTCCTTTTGCATTTCTCCAGAAATGCAACAAGCCTTTTCGGTGAGCTTAGTTTGTTTCTTCGTATATCTTGGCTTCTCTCCACCCATTTGTGGATCCTCTGGCTCACATGCTCCAGCTTGCTCCATGGCTTAAACAGGTCTTGGCAGACTGCCAAATCTGCTAGTTGGGCAAACAGGGCCTCTTCAATCTGCTTCCATCTTTATTGATAAACATTCTGCCATGTTCCATAAACACCCAATAAGAAACCAAAACAAAACTGGACTTTCAGAAAGCATCCAATTATTTTCAAATTATAGAAGTGACTTCAGTTCAGAAAGAATGTGTCTTATCTCACTTCAAAATATACCAAGGCCAGCAGCTGGATTCCACTCGCCCTTGGCTTCCTTCCAAAACATCAGAGCCTGTAATTTTACTTTAAAATACACCAGTTTCGAACTTTCACAGCATTTCATTAAGAAGCTGTTCTATTTAAAGCATTCTGGTTTTCACATTTACAGCATAATACAGTAGCTGTCCTACTCAGTTATACTCAGCAAAAGGATTTGAGTATAGGAGCAGGGAGGTTCTACTGCAGTTGTACAGGGTCTTGATGAGACCACACCTGGAGTATTGCGTACAGTTTTGGTCTCCTAATCTGAGAAAGGACATTCTGGCCATAGAGGGAGTACAGAGAAGGCTCACCAGACTGATTCCTGGGAAGGATGTCAGGACTTTCATATGAAGAAAGACTGGATTGTACTCGCTAGAATTTAGAAGATTGAGGGGGGGTCTTATAGAAACTTACAAAATTATTAAGGGGTTGGACAGGCTAGATGCAGGAAGATTGTTCCCCATGTTGGGGAAGTCCAGAACAAGGGGTCACAGTTTAAGGATAAGGGGGAAGTCTTTTAGGACCGAGATGAGAAAAACATTTTTCACACAGAGAGTGTTGAATCTGTGGAATTCTCCGCCACAGAAGGTAGTTGCGGCCAGTTCATTGGCTATATTTAAGAAGGAGTTAGATGTGGCCCTTGTGGCTAAAGGTATCTGGGGGTATGGAGAGAAGGCAGGTACAGGATACTGAGTTGGGTGATCAGCCATGATCATTTTGAATGGCGGTGCAGGCTCGAAGGGCCGAATGGCCTACTCCTGCACGCATTTTCTATGTTTCTATGTTTCAGATGCATCATGGAGAGCATACTTCCGGGTTGCATCACAGCTTGCTTTGGGAACAGCTCTGTCAAAATGCATACAAAATTACAGAGAGTTGTAGATGTTGCCCAGACCATCACACAGACCAGACTTGCCTCCATTGACTCCATTGACACTGCCTGGGAAAACAACCTACTTAATCAAAGACGTGTCCCGCCATGGGACAGCATGCAGAACAATGCTTTTCACTGTACTTAAACCTAAATCAAACCCAAGATTCTCCATGTTCATTCTGCCAAAGACTCTTCCACGGCCTCCATAAAGCAGATAAATCTGTGTAGGTGTGGTGGTCTGAATTGAATGAAAAACCCTCTTGGTCAATATGCATTCTTTATTTTAATTTATCTTTACGTCTGGAAGTTGTGCATTAACCATTGATAAATTAGATATTTATTTATAGCTAATGTCATAAATGTTTCAAAATTTTATCTTTTCAAAATTTGCAGCATTGTAGAGTACAGCAGAGAGCCATGTACCGCACCTAGTCAAAATGGGCTGAGGAGGAGGGTAATCTCAGGTGCCATTTCCTTGAACAACTGCACACGTGATGGTGCTTTGAGGAAGATTTTCTTAACATTGGAAACTAGGCGATCGACATTTGGAAACCAGCTACGTCTGTGCTTGCCAATTCTATAAAGTCCTTGAGCTAAGCATGTCAAATGCAACATTTTGGGGAATAAAACTTTGTCACAAATAGAAGAACATTCTCGTGTTTTATCCTTCTGGCCAAAGTACATCAAGTGAAGATGTAAATAACTGAGCAATAGTTGAGCTGTTTGCATTCTCCAATACTTCCAATGTCAACTTTGATGGTTGACCTGCTTCCAGTGTACCGATGACCACATTGGCAACATATCTCCCTCAGCATTAGTTTTCTTGTCTATTGAGATCCATATTTTATTTCCTGCAACTTCATCTCTAATTTTCTGCACAACAATGTTGAAGTTGCTGTCAACTTAATTTGTCCGTAATGATGACTCACTTGGTAAATGTCCCTCTGTGTATTTCTCTAAAAAACGTCTGGGAGATTTGTTTCCCAATTTCCACTGTGGAATTCCTGCATCAATGAATGCCTTGCACAGATCACTCGAAAACTCAGCTTTGCGACTGGAACCAGCAGTAAATGTAGTGAGGTGACAAACGTGGGTATTTCGCTTGGGTAGTCTACACCCAGCTGTATCAACATTGACTTCTCTAATTTTAGATAGCCCTTGTCTTCTCCCTCCTCCCCCTCCCCTTTCCCAGCTCTCATTCTAGTCCTACTGTCTCCACCCCTTCCTTTCTTTTTCCCGCCTCCCCAATCAGTCTGAAGAAGGGTCTCAATCCAAAACGTCACCTATTCCTTCTCTCCATAGATGCTGCCTCACCCGCTGAGTTTCTCCAGCATTTTTTGTCTACCTTCGCATTATACAGCATCTGCAGTTCTTTCTTAACATAGAAACATAGAAAATAGGTGCAGGAGTAGGCCATTCGGCCCTTTGAGCCTGCACCGCCATTCAATATGATCATGGCTGATCATCCAACTCAGTATCCTGTACCTGCCTTCTCTGCATACCCCCTGATACCTTTGGCCACAAGGACCACATCTAACTCCCTCTTAAATATAGCCAATGAACTGGCCTCAACTACCTTCTGTGGCAGAGAATTCCAGAGATTCACCACTCTCTGTGTAAAAAATGTTTTTCTCATCTCGGTCCTAAAAGCTTTCACCCTTATCCTTAAACTGTGACCCCTTGTTCTGGACTTCCCCAACATCGGGAGCAATCTTCCTGTATCTAGCCTGTACAACCCTTTAAGAATTTTGTAAGTTTCTATAAGATCCCCCCTCAATCTTCTAAATTCTAGCGAGTACAAGCCGAGTCTATCCAGTCTTTCTTCATATGAAAGTCCTGACATCCCAGGAATCAGTCTGGTGGACCTTCTCTGCACTCCCTCTATGGCAAGAATGTCTTTCCTCAGATTAGGAGACCAACACTGTACGCAATACTCCAGGTGTGGTCTCACCAAGACCCTGTACAACTGCAGTAGAGCCTCCCTGCTCCTATACTCAAATCCTTTTGCTATGAATGCTAACATACCATTCGCTTTCTTCACTGCCTGCTGCACCTGCATGCCTGCTTTCAATGATTGGTGTACCATGACACCCAGGTCTCCTTGCATCTCCCCTTTTCCTAATCGGCCACCATCCAGATAAAAGTCTACTTTCCTGTTTTTGCAACCAAAGTGGATAACCTCACATTTATCCACATTATACTGCATCTGCCATGCATTTTCCCACTCACCCAGCCTATACAAGTCACCTTGCAGCCTCCTAGCATCCTCCTCACAGCTAACACTACCCCCCAGCTTTGTGTCATCCGCAAACTTGGAGATGTTGCATTCAATTCCCTCGTCCAAATCATTAATAAATATTGTAAATAGCTGGGGTCCCAGCACCGAGCCTTGTGGTACCCCACTAGTCACTGCCTGCCATTCTGAAAAGGACCCGTTTACTACTACTCTTTGCTTCCTGTCTGCCAGCCAGTTCTCTATCCACATCAATACTGAACCACCAATACCGTGTGCTTTAAGTTTGTATACTAATCTCTTAAGATTGGTCTCAAGATTTACATCCTCAAAAAATTCTATAAGATTTGTCAGACATGATTTACCTTTCATAAATCCATGCTGAATTTGTCCAATGATTTCACCATTTTCCAAATGTGCTGCTATCCCATCTTTAATAACTAGCAGTTTCCCCACTACCGATATTAGACTAACTGGTCTGTAATTCCCCGTTTTCTCTCTCCCTCTCTTTTTAAAAAGTGGGGTTACATTAGCTACCCTCCAATCCTCAGGAACTGCTCCAGAATCTGAAGAGTTTTGAAAAATTATCACTAATGCATCCACTATTTCTGGGGCTACTTCCTTAAGTACTCTGGGATGCAGCCTATATGGCACTGGGGATTTATTTGCCTTTAATCCATTCAATTTACCTAATACCACTTCCCGGCTATCCTGGATTTCACTCAGTTCCTCCATCTCATTTGACCCCCAGCCCCCGCTATTTCCGGCAGATTATTTATGTCTTTCTTAGTGAAGACAGAACCAAAGTAGTTATTCAATTGGTCTGCCATGTCCTTGTTCCCCATGACCATTTCACCTGACTGCATGGGACCTACATTTGTTTTAACTAATATTTTTATCTTCACATATGTCTCCATAAAAATGTTTGCAGTCAGTTTTTATGTACCCTGCCAGTTTTTTTTCATAATATTTTTTCCCTTTCCTAATTAAGCCCTTTGTCCTCCTCTGCTGGACTCTGAATTTCTCCCAGTCCTCTGGTCGGCTGCTTTTTCTGGCTAATTTGTATGCTTCATCTTTTGTTTTGATACTATCCCTGATTTCCCTTGTTATCCACGGATGCACTACCTTCCCTGATTTATTCTTTTGCCAAACTGGGATGAACAATTGTTGTAGATCATCCATGCAGCCTTTAAATGCCTTCCATTGCATATCCACCGTCAACTCTTTAAGAATTAATTGCCAGTCTATCTTGGCCAATTCACGTCTCATACCCTCAAAGCTACATTTGTTTAAGTTCAGAACCCTTGTTTCTGAATTAATTATGTCACTCTCCATCCTAATGAAGAACTCAACCATATTATGGTCACTCTTGCCCAAGGGGCCACGCACAATAAGACTGCTAACTAACCCTTCCTCATTACTCAATACCCAGTCTAGAATAGCCTGCTCTCTCGTTGGTTCCTCTACATGTTGGTTTAGAAAACTATCCCGCATACATTCCAATAAATCCTCTTCCTCAGCACCCCTGCCAATTTGATTCATCCAATCTATATGTAGATTGAAGTCACCCATTATAACTGTTTTACCTTTGTTGCACGGATTTGTAATTTCCTGTTTGATGTCATCCCCAACTCCACTACTACCGTTAGGTGGCCTGTACACAACTCCCAAGTGTTTTCTGCCCCTTAGTGTTTCGCAGCTCTACCATATTGATTCCACATCCTCCAAGCTAATGTCCTTCCTTTCTATTGCGTTAATCTCCTCTCTAACCAGAAATGCTACCCCACCTCCTTTCCCTTTCTGTCTATCCCTCCTGAATATTGAATATCCCTGGATGTTCAACTCCCAGCCTTGGTCACCCTGGAGCCATGTCTCCGTGATCCCCACTATATCATAGTCATTAATAGCTATCTGCACATTCAACTCATCCACCTTATTACGAATGCTCCTTGCATTGAGACACAAAGCCTTCAGGCTTGTTTTTACAACACTCTTACCCCTTATACAATTATGTTGAAAAGTGGCCCTTTTTGATTTTTGCCCTGGGTTTTTTTTTGCCTGCCACTTTTACTTTTCACCTTGTTACCTATTGCTTCTACCCACATTTTACACCCCTCTGTCTCTCTGCTCACACATTTAAGAAACCCTTTCCCTTTAACTCCATCATCGGCTATCCCATTTGACCCCCCCCCCCCTTATTCAGTTTAAAACCACCCGTGTAGCACTGGCAAACCAGCCTGCCAGAATGCTGCCCCCCCACCTGTTAAGATGCAATCCGTCCCTTTTGTACAGATCTTGGAGAAGAATGAACCAGCGGGAAGCGGCACAAACAAATGCATGACCGACGGTGGAGTCCCCGGTTTCACCCCGGTGGTGGAAGTTTTCTTGTAAGTTATACTGTTAATATGTTAATAATAACATTAATATTAATGTGTTAACATAGAAAAAGTCATTGTAATCACGGTACAACAAGAGAAAATAGCACACCCTTTTAGCAAAACGGCAAAAAAATGCTGATTTAGGCACTCGATCATGAAAAAGGCATTATCTTGGTGAAATCATCAAAAAAGGCATGAAAATGCACATGGCATTTATGGCAAACTGCCATGATCACATTGAATGGTGGTCCTGGCTCAAAGGACCAAATGGCCTACTCATGCACCCATTGTCTATTGTCTATTGCTGGGAAACATTTGCAGATATCCGTTTCTGCACTTTGACTATAACGGCACGGTTCACCTGATATTGTCTCCTCATGTCCTCTACTTGAACGCGCCACACGGCTGTTTTTGCGTTGACGTTTACCTGCATTAAAAACTGCAGATGCTGCATTCTTCAACAAACAAAAACAGCTGGAAGACTGCGGGACGGGCAGCATCCAGGGAGGGAATGGACAAACGTCTTTTCGAGGTTGGGATCTTTTTTCAGACTGAAGCAGTGTCGCGACCCAGTGTCCCGAAACAACGTCTGCCCGTTCCCTCCACAGATGCTGCCTGAACCTTATAGTTCCTCCAATAGTTCCTCCAATAGTTCCCTTTTATCTGCTTGTTGGAGCAAACAATACATTGGTTACTATGCTGCCTTACTGTGCGTTTCAGTCTTTAGATCCCATTGCTGCCTCTCTCTCCAGCTGTTCTAATTGAACAGTTCTGCTACATATATCATATCAACTGAGGATATCCCTACTGCATATCCTACTCCCACTATCTCTACTCGTCCTCTTTTATATATTTTCCCAATAACTGCTCCCATGGCAAACATTGCATGAATTATTGTGTAGGAGTAGAGCACCATTCTGAATCCCAACCCTGTACGTCTAAGCATCACCTGAACATGGAGGTAATGGGGAACAAGAGTTATTTTTCTTCTGTCCGTGTCATTGCACATAAATAACCATCCACTACCTTAATATTCTCATCGCAGAGGGTCGGGGTCTTGTTAGCTGCGGTTAGTGGTGAATACCTTGGACATCCATATAACCAAATGTTACAAAGCTGATCTCCATGAGTTACTGTTCTCCAGACCTACTATGAGACATAATAAACTGGATTTGTGTTTCTCCCTCTTGATCTGCAGAGAACCAAACGTGGAATCCTAAAAGTGTAGGAAGGAACAGCAGATGCTGGTTTAAACCGAAGATAGACACACGACGCTGCAGTCACTCAGCGGGACAGGCAACATCTCTGAAGAGAAGGAATGTGACGTTTTGGGTCGAGACAATTCTCTAAATAACATTTCACCGTCACACTGTGCCCTTTGTCCTGTCATTAGAGTAGCTCCATTTGTATACGTTGTCGTATTTGCACCATCATTTACATCTGTATCTAGTCAGTGGTTTTGTGTTTTATTTCTATTAATTTGTCTGATGATTAAATGCGGTGTCATTGGAGCGTTCATGATTCCAGCCTGATTCATGTATAATAGAAAGAAACAACAGCAAGTCCAGCCAACGGCTGTTAGTGATAATTATGTTTCTACGACTGCTCCACCAACACTGATTTTCCAGCAACTGGTCGTCCGGCACATCCTTTTAAACAGTGCCCTTTGAATCCCCCCCAGAAGTCCCACCGAAAACATGGCGCCTGGGCCAGGTGAGGTGGCCAATTTCAACACCATTGTGACTTCCACGAATGACCGGTTGGTCAATTTTGCCCCCTGCGGCCCGGGCTCTAGAACTCCGACCCGAACAGACCCGTACTCGAACACTATCCTCCACACTATCCTACACACTAGCGACCAGTTACAAAATTTTTTGTGGCCAATTAAGATACAAACTGTACAAGTTTTGTGTTTTTTAATATTTAATATAGTTAAATTGGGAGTAGGATATGTCAGTGGAGATTGGCCCCGTGGTTTGCTCAGCCTGCAACATGTGGGAGATCAGGGCTATGGTCGGTGTCCCTGGTGACTACATTTGCAGGAAGTGTGTACAGCTGCAGCTCCTGGCAGACCGCATTGAACGATTGGAGCTGCGGTTGGATTCATACTGGAGCATCCACGACGCTGAGAAAGTCGTGGACAGCACGTACAGTGAGTTGGTCACACCGCAAGTAAAAGGTAAGAGGACAGAAGGGGAACGGGTGGCCAATAGTCAGCAAAGCAGTAGGCAGGTAGTGCAGGAGTCCCCTACGGTCATCTCCCTCCTAAACAGGTATACCATTTTGGAAACTGTTGAGGGAGATTGCTCATCAGGGGAAGGCAGCAGCAACAAAGTTCATGGCACCATGGATGGCTCTGCGGGACATGAGGGGGGGGGGGGGGGGGGGGGGGAAAGAGTGGAAGGGCAATAGTAATAGGGGATTCAATTGTCAGGGGAATAGATAGGCGTTTCTGCGGCCGCAAAAGAGACTCCAGGATGGTATGTTGCCTCCCTGGTGCAAGGGTCAGGGATGTCACTGAACGGCTGCAGAACATTCTGGAGGGAGAGGGTGAACAGCCAGTTGTCGTGGTGCATATTGGCACCAACGATATAGGTAAAAAAAGGGATGAGGTCCTACAGGATGAATTTAGGGAGCTAGGAGATAAGCTTAAAAGTAGGACCTCAAAGGTAATAATCTCTGGATTACTACCAGTACCACGGGCCAGTCAGAGCAGAAATAGGAGGATATTGCAGATGAATACGTGGCTTGAAAAATGGTGCAAGGGGGAGGGATTCAAATTTTTAGGGCATTGGAACCAGTTCTGGGGGAGGTGGGACCAGTACAAACAGGACGGTCTGCACCTGGGCTGGAATGGAACCAATGTCCTTGGGGGGGTGTTTGCTACTGCTGTCGGGGAGGATTTAAACTAATGTGGCAGGGGGATGGGTACAAGAGCAGAGGGGCAGGGGGGTGTAAAATGAAGGTAGAAGCAATAGGTAGCAAGGTGAAAAGTAAAAGTGGCAGGCAGACAAAACCAGGGCAAAAATCAAAAAGGGCCACTTTTCAACATAATTGTATAAGGGGTAAGAGCATTGTAAAAACAAGCCTGAAGGCTTTGTGTCTCAATGCAAGGAGTATTCGTAATAAGGTGGATGAGTTGAACGTGCAGATAGCCATTAATGATTATGATATAGTTGGGATCATGGAGACATGGCTCCAGGGTGACCAAGGCTGGGAGCTGAACATCCAGGGATATTCAATATTCAGGAGGGATAGAGAGAAAGGAAAAGGAGGTGGGGTAGTGTTGCTGGTTAGAGAGGAGATTAACGCAATGGAAAGGAAGGACATTAGTTTGGAGGATGTGGAATCGGTATAGGTAGAGCTGCGAAACAATAAGGGGCAGAAAATGCTGGTGGGTGTTGTGTACAGGCCACCTAACAGTAGTAGTGAAGTTGGAGATGGTATCAAACAGGAAATTAGAAATGCTTGCGACAAAGGCAAAGCAGTTATAATGGGTGACTTCAATCTACATATAGATTGGGTGAATCAAACTGGCAGGGGTGCTGAGGAAGAGGATTTCTTGGAATGTATGCGGGATAGTTATCTAAATCAACATGTAGAGGAACCAACGAGAGAGCTGGCTATTTTAGACTGGGTATTGAGTAATGAGGAAGGGTTAGTTAGTAGTCTTGTTGTGCGTGGCCCCTTGGGCAAGAGTGACCATAATATGGTTGAGTTCTTCATTAGGATGGAGAGTGACATTGTTAATTCAGAAACAATGGTTTTGAACTTAAAGAAAGGTAACTTTGAGGGTATGAGACGTGAATTGGCCAAGATTGACTGGCAATTAATTCTAAAAGGGTTGACGGTGGATATGCAATGGAAGGCATTTAAAGACTGCATGGATGAACTACAAAAATTGTTCATCCCAGTTTGGCAAAAGAATAAATCAGGGAAGGTAGTGCATCCATGGATAACAAGGGAAATCAGGGATAGTATCAAAGCAAAGGATGATGCGTACAAACTAGCCAGAAAAAGCAGCATACCGGAGGACTGGGAGAAATTCAAAGACCAGCAGAGGAGGACGAAGGGCTTAATTAGGAAAGGAAAAATGGATTATGAAAGAAAACTGGCAGGGAACATAAAAACTGACTGCAAAAGTTTTTATAGATATGTGAAAAGAAAGAGTAATCTCTTGTTAAAACAAATGTAGGTCCCTTGCAGTCAGAAACAGGTGAGTTGATCATGGGGAACCAGGATATGGCGGACCAATTGAATAACTACTTTGGTTCCGTCTTCACTAATGAAGACATAAATGATCTGCCGGAAATAGCAGGGGCCCGCGGGTCAAAGGAGGTGGAGGAATTGAGTGAAATCCAGGTTAGTCGGGAAGTGGTGTTGGGTAAATTGAATGGATTAAAGGTCGATAAATCCCCAGGGCCAGATAGGTTGCATCCCAGAGTAGTTAGGGAAGTAGCTCCAGAAATAGTGGATGCATTAGTAACAATCTTTCAAAACTATTTATATTCTGGAGTAGTTCCAGAGGATTGGCGGGTAGCAAACGTAACCCCACTTTTTAAGAAGGGAGGGAGAGAGAAAACGGGGAATTACAGACCAGTTAGCCTAACATCGGTAGTGGGGAAACTGCTAGAGTCAGTTATTAAAGATGGGATAGCAGCACATTTGGAAAGTGATGAAATCATTGGACAAAGTCAGCATGGATTTACAAAAGGTAAATCATGTCTTACGAATCTTATAGAATTTTTCGAGGATGTAACTAGTAGCGTGGATAGGGGAGAACCAGTGGATGTGGTGTATCTGGACTTCCAGAAGGCTTTCGACAAGGTCCCACATAAGAGATTAGTATACAAACTTAAAGCACATGGCATTGGGGGTTCAGTATTGATGTGGATAGAGAACTGGCTGGCAAACAGGAAGCAAAGAGTAGGAGTAAAACGGGTCCGTTTCACAATGGCAGGCAGTGACTAGTGGGGTACCGCAAGGCTCAGTACTGGGACCCCAGCTATTTACAATATATATTAATGATCTGGATGAGGGAATTGTAGGCAATATCTCCAAGTTTGCGGATGACACTAAGCTGGGGGGCAGTGTTAGGTGTGAGGAGTCATTGAAGGTAGGCATGCAGGTGCAGCAGGCAGTAAAGAAAGCGAATGGTATGTTGGCTTTCATAGCAAGAGGATTTGAGTGTAGGAGCAGGGAGGTTCTACTGCAGTTGTAGAGGGTCTTGGTGAGAACCAC